>NC_134881.1:26772278-26844778 GCF_041734735.1 Babylonia areolata
TGTGTGTGTGTGTGTGAAGGGTGTGTGTGTAGGGGGTGGAAGGGGGGGGAGCAAACGGGGGCGGACGGTGCATGTGCCTCTGTGTGTTCAGTTGTGTGTGTGGAGTGGGAATGGGTGTGGGTGGTGGGGTGGGGCGGGGAGGGGTGCGGTTGTGGTTGTCGGTGTGTGTACTGTGCAGTGCGTGTGCCTCTGTGTGCCATTTAAGTGTGTGTGTGTGTGTGTGTGTGTGTGTGTGTGTGTGTGTGTGTGTGTGTGTGTGTGTGTGTGTGTGATCTGCTAATCTGAGTGGCGGTGTGTCCTGTTTGTAGAACTCGAGCTGTACCTCTCTCGGTGTAACAGGCCAGATCTTTCCCTGGCCAGAGTTTACACCCATAAGAACTGGCCTAGGCCAGAGTTCACCCCCGTGAGAACAGAGTTTACCCCCGTAAGTACTGGCCTAGGCTAGAGTTTACTCACGTGAGAACTGGCTTAAGCCAGAGTTTGCCACCGTGAGAACTGGCCTAGGCTAGAGTTTACTCCCGTGAGAACTGGCCTAGGCTAGAGTTTACCCCCGTAAGAACTGGCCTAGGCTAGAGTTTACTTCCGTGAGAACTGGCTTAAGCCAGAGTTTGCCACCGTGAGAACAGAGTTTACCCCCGTAAGAACTGGCCTAGGCCAGAATTTACCCCCGTAAGAACTGGCCTAGGCCAGAGTTTACCTCCGTAAGAACAGGCCTAGGCCAGAGTTTACCCCCGTAAGAACTGGCCTAGGCTAGAGTTTACCTCCGTGAGAACTGGCCTAGGCCAGAGTTTACCCCCGTAAGAACTGGCCTAGGCCAGAGTTTACCCCCGTGAGAACAGAGTTTACCCCCGTAAGAACTGGCCTAGGCCAGAGTTTACCCCCGTAAGAACTGGCCTGGCCTACATCTTACCCTGGGTATAGTTTGGCGTATGCCAGTTTATATCCTCTGGGCTATTTCTTATCCCCTCTCTTTTTCTCTGAAATACATTGATATCTGAAGAGTGCCAAGATTAACAACATTAGAATGAAGGGTATGTGAACTGCGAGGAATATATTTCACACAATATTTATTACCAATGGGCTTTTATTCAAAACTGGAAAGTAATCAATGAACTTATTGATGCTTGGATAAAACTGTTGTCTTATTTGCAATCAAAATTTTCCATATGGAACACCTGTTTTAATTGATATTATGTTTGAACATGAAGTTCGTTCCTGGAGACGTTCAGTCGCTCTGAGGTACAGTGATTGCTTTTGATGAATTATGCTAAGAAATCTTGAGTTTGAAATAGAAAGAGGAAGACGTAGTGGCACACCACGAGAGTTGGGGTTACACAAGGTTTGTAATATGGCTGTGAATGGGGATGAGTTTTATTTTGTAATGGAATGCACAAAGTATAATGACTTCCGGAACAAGCGTGTGCATGAAAAAGATATTTGTCTCTGAAGTCGGTTTCCATTTTTGTTTTTCTGTTTGTTTTTTGTTCATAGGAAGCAGATGGAATTTGTTAGCTATAAGTACGTTTATCAAATTTGCACATTCAAATACTAATTGTTATTTGAAACATATTTGCGTTTTCTTATTAAGTTATAGTATTGAGTATTTGAATGTCTTCTTTTGGGCGTAAAAGTATCATTTGACAGCAGTCCTCCATAAGCAACTGGAGTGAAAGGATGAATAAAACTTTAAACTATAATTTTTTAGATAATGAAAATGGAAGAAAGAAGAAACTGAGAAGAGAAACAAGAAAGAAAAAGAGGGTATTGAACAAAGGTATCTCCACTAAAAAAAAAATCAAAGCGAAGAACAGAGACAAAGAACACACACACACACACATATACACACACGCGCGCGCGCTCCATGAAATTATGGTTTAGCGGTTTATTTTGCAGATAATTTGGGGGGTCAGCTTTATGTTCCCCTAGGTCGATGTTCCCCAGAATTTTCCTTCAGCCAGCTACAAGTTCTTACAGGACTATATTCCCCCATGTTTATGTTCCCCTAAATTTACGTTTTCTGGGTCTTTGTTCCCCCCGGTCTTTGATCTCCCAGTCTATATTCCCCCAGGTCGATGTTCCCCAAAAAACGTTTTTGGTAGGTCTATGTTCCCCCAGGTCTGTATCCCCCCAAGTCTATGTTCCCCTAAACATATGTTTGTTTAATTATACATACACTTTTGGGTGCTTGTCAGCAGTGGTCAGCAGTAGTCAATGGTCAGCAATCAGTAGTGGTCAGCGGTGTTCAGTGGTGGTCAGTGGTCCATAGTGGTCGGCGGTGGTCACCAGTCAGTGGTGGACAGTGGTGGTCTGTGGCGGTCAGTAGTGGTCAGTCATGCTCACCGGTAGTCAGTAGTATGTAGTGCAAAGTGGTCAGTGGTCGTCAACAGTGGTCAGTGATCTGTAGTGGTCAGTGGTGGTCAGCAGTGGTCAGTAGTTGTCCGTGGTTAGTGGTGTCAATGGTGGTCAGTAGTGGTCCGTATATAGTGGTCAGTGGTTCTCAGCGGTGGTAAGTGGTGGTCAATGGTGCTCTGTGATTGTGGTCAGTGGTGGTCAGCGGTAGTCAGTGGTAGTCAGCTGTCAGCAGTGGTCAGTAATGGGCAACGGTGGTTATTAGTGGACATTGATGTCAGTGGTTAGCAGAAGTCAGTGGTCAGTGGTGGTCAGCAGTGGTCAGTTGTCAGAAGTGGTCAGTGGTCAGAAGCGGTCAGCAGTGGTCAGTAGTGATCAGAGGACAATAGTCAGAAGTGGTCAGTATATAGTGGTCAGTGGTTGGTTCTGGTCGGTCAGTGGTTAGCGGTTGTAAGTGGTCAGTAGTGCTAGTAGTCATTGGTGGTCAGCTGTCAGTAGTGGTCAGTGTTGCTCAGCAGTGGTCAGTAGTGGTCAGCATTAGTCAGTGGTCATCAGTGGTCGATGGATGTTATTGGTAGTCAGTGGTCAATAATAGTTAGTGGTCAGTATATTGTGGTCAGTAGTGGTCAGTGGTTAGCGGTGATCAGCAGTAGTCAGCGGTTAGTGGTGGGCAGCAGTGGATAGCGGTCAGCAGTGGTCAGTAGAGGTCAGTGGACTGTAGTAGTCAGTAGTGGTAAGTGGTGGTCACTGGGTAGTGGTTGTCAGTGATCAGCAGTGGTCAGCAATGGTCAACGGTCAGTGGTGGTCAGCGGTCAGCAGTGGTCAGTTTGCAGTTAAAAGAATCAAAAACAAAAACCAGGACGTCTTGATACACAAACGTGACAAAACAACGCAATCTGAAGAATTCTACGTAGTGGTCAGCAGTTGCAAGCAACGGTCAGTGATGGCCAACAGTATAGTGAAATCCTGCTAAAACGTTCCAATATTGCATACAATGTGATGCAAGCTGAACTCTGATAGTGGTCAGTAGTGGTTATGCAGTGGTCAAACATCTTCAAAGACATAATGTACAAATGCGACAACATAATGCAGTCTGAGCACTCTTGAACTGAGGTCAACCATGGTCAGCTGTGGGGGTGTTAACATAGACCTGGGGGAACTTAGACCTAGGGGAATATAGACCTGGGAGAACTTAGACCTGGGGAAACATAAACATGCTCCCCTGCACTGCATGCCAACTAGGTCGCTGTTAACCTCTCTGATGTTGTCTGAAAGTGAGCATGATGTGAGCGGGCGTGGCATGGCACGTGAAGGACATACGTGTGTGTCTGTGGGTGGGTGGGGGTGGTGGTATGTGTGTGTTTGTCTGTGTGTGTGAACATAGACGCTAGCGTCACAAACAGAATTGCCTAAGTCAGTGCCGCCTTTGGGAGACTCCGTGAGAACGTCTGGGAGCGGAGACGACTCAGCTCTTCCACTAAGCTGAAGGTCTACTATGCAGTGGTCCTTACCACCCTCCTTTACGTCAGCGAGACCTGGACTGTCTACAGCAGACACGCCAAACAGCTCAACCGCTTCCATGACCTGGGCTGTATCTGTAGACTCTTCCACATCAGGTGGCAGGACAAAGTCCCCAACACGGAAGTCCTGGAACGAGCTGGCCTCTGCAGCGTCTAAACCCTTCTGCAGAATGTCCAAGCCAAGTGGGCTGGACATGTGGCCAGAATGTCAGACAGCTGACTGTCTAATCAGCTGCTGTGTCAGGGCAAGCGCTCAGTTGGAGGACAGAAGAAACGCTACCAAGACTGCCTCAAAGCGTCCCTCAAAGTCCTGGGCGTCGACTACAACACGTGGAAGACACTTGCTCTGGACCATCCAGCTTGGCACAGCATAATCACCACAGAAGCCCGTGAAGCTGAAGCCAGGCGCATCACCGAAGCGCACCGAAAGCGTGCTGTGCGCAAGGCCCGAGCAGCATCCACTGCCACAACAGCATCCACTCACTTGTGTCCCACATGTGGGCGAGACTTCAGGGCCCGGACTGGTCTCACCAATCACCTCTGGACCCACACCCACCGATCTTCCATCTGACTCTTGAAGCCATGGTCATCAGTCTTCGAATCCGAAGGAGTTGGAACAACTGAGGAGTTTTATAAATTCTCATTATTATCATTATTATTAGTCATTCGGATGAGACGATAAACCGAGGTCCCGTGTGCAGCATGCACTTAGCGCACGTAAAAGAATCCACGGCAACAAAAGGGCTGTTCCTGGCAAAATTTTGTAGAAAAATCCACTTCGATAGGAAAAACAAATAAAACTGCACGCAGGAAAACAACAACAACAACAACAAAAAAGGCGCTGTCGAATTGCGGCGCGCTCTCCCTGGGGAGAGCAGCCCGAATTTCACATAGAGAAATCTGTTGTGATAAAAAGAAATACAAATACAATTAAAATTATTATTATTATTATTATCATCATCATCATTAATGTAAATGTGATACAGACTGGTTGGGTGAGCGAAGTGTCCAGCCAGGAAGGGTAAGAAATGGCCTAGGCTACTTCCTACCCGGGGTAAGAACCAGCCAGGGATAGGTTTCGGCCTGTTACACCGGCTCCTTTTCCATTCAGTCCCTCAGTTTCTCTCTCTCTTTCTCCCCAGCTCCCTCTCTCAGTCTCTCCCCCCCCCCCCCCTCTCTCTCTCTCTCTCTCTCAGCTCTCTCTGTGATATGTATGAATGGAAGGGATTTTTACCACCGAAATGCTTGCACTGAGATGAACGTATGTTATTGGAACCCACTCGAAGAATAGTATTATAGTGAGTCAGTAGTAATCAACTGAGTCTCACCGAGACAGCTTAAGGAATTACGGTCGGCGAGGGGAGGGTGGTGGTGGTGGTGGCGTGAGCGGAAGAGGGGCAATGGGATTACTAACAGAATCACATGCATGGGAGATTGCATCAATATACGCATATGCCTTATCATTTCCCCCGGACAGTCTGCCGGAATAAAAATCAATATAGCTGACTGTATATTCTCACTCGAGTCTCTCTCTCTCTCTCGATCTGTGTGTGTGTGTGTGTGTGTGTGTGTGTGGTGTCAGTATGTGTGTGTGTGTGTGCCGGTGTGTGTGTGTGTGTGTGTGTGTGTGCCACGGTGTGTGTGTGTGCGAGTGTGTGTGTGTGTGTGTGTGTCTGTGTGTGTCAGTGTCACAGTGCGTGTATGTGTGTGTGTGTGTGTGTGTGTGTGTGTGTGTGTGTGTGTGTGTGTGTGCAGTGTGTGAGTGTCACCGGCCTTGTTTGGGGTGTTTTTTTGTCTGTCCGCATATTCTCACATTTTGACGCCTCCTTCACTTTGAACTCATGAAACTGAAACTAAAATTGGAACCGACAAACGTAGACTCCGGACTTGACCCAAAAGATATATTCGCCTATGGATAGTCACATGTGTGGGTGTGAGAATTTGTGTCAGTGGAAAAGTTGCACGGATGACTGTCGAGTGTGCTGAATGATTTCATATCGTCTGTTTGTACTACAGCTCAGAGCAAGCACTGTTGGTGTGTCGTCTGCTTCCGGCTTATAGAGGGCGCAGACCATATATGTGCAATCAATGGCGTAGACGCTCCGCCCAAACATGGCAAGCATAGAAAGTATAAAGAAAAGAAAACTTCAGATAGCTGAATGGCTCATATCCGCGACAAACAAAGAACCGATAAGTCCCAAGGCTACATCCAGCAATGTGAACTTTCACGATGTGTTTGTCTTTTCAGCTGCTTGTTCCAGCGGTGACAAGGACACAGCGAAGAGGTTATTAAAAAAGGGGGTTGACATAAACACTGTCAACGCGGACGGTCTCAGTGGGCTTCATCTGGTAAGGATTGAAACATTGGTAATTTATCTGTCATCCTGTTAAACAGAAAACAAAATGTCTTTTGCATTATTTCCGTGTGTCGAATGATCCCAGATGTTCGGGTCCCGCGTGCTTGGAAATTTTGTGAAGTTTGTTCGTGTCGCTATGAACGCCGTCTGTTGTAAACAGCGAGAGCGACTCATTCGGACGTTCTCCATGAAGTATTTGACTGCTGTGTGTATAGAATCAGAATAACTGTTGGCTGTTATGTTAGAAGAGGTGTTATTTTGTGTTTTCGGTGATTATTGGAAATCTGTCGTCGCCTTGACATAGCGCTGTGCTTTGAGTTTGAGGGCAATGCAAAACATGAATGGAAAAATATTGCTAGTGATCATGAATGGAGTATGAAATATACAAAACCTTTTCTTATTATGAAGGAAGGAACTTATATTTTTTTAGTTTCAGTGGTGTAACCGTTTGACAAGGTGATAACCTCACTTCTGTTTTGTTCTCAATGTGTCTCAATGATCTAGCACAATATATCTTACATGATAGCAGAGTGGTAATTCTAACAGCAATTTAGACTGTCAGTCAGACTCAGAGGGACCAGCTAGGATCTAACAAATTTCCTATGGGCCATTTCCATGGTTTGAGTAATTCTGCTTCATTTTCAAGTGGTTTTTTTTTTTTATTATAACTTTATGAAAGTGTGGATCTGGATGTGTGTGTGTGTGTGTGAATGCGCACATGTGTGTGTACATTTGTGTGTGTGCGTGTGTGTAAGACATCCCCTCCACCCCCAACCCTCTCAAAATAGGATTGAACAGCTTCAATGATAAGTTGGGTAAAAGAAAGTGAGGTTAGACATTATCACATTTCAGCATTCCTGTTGTTTCCCTTCCAAACATACACACACACCCCTGCATGCAAGTACACACTCACACACACAGAGGTACAGACACAAGTACAGATACACACACACACCTGCGTGCATGTACACACACACACACACACACACACACACACACACACACACACACACACCACTCAGTAGACCCAGAAACTGTATGCGTAGTGGCTGAAAAGTCAAATAAACCTTTTTTTTTTGCCAGTATTGTTTCCAACCTTTGCTCAGCTGGTTCTTGATATAATTATTTTGTAGTGGTCCTGTCTTTCTTATTTACTGCCCATCATGCCTTCTGCCATGCAGAGCATCAAGAAAGAACTCACACTCTTGCCTGTTTTTGGCTAGGGAGGCTCATCACACACAATGGTGTTGGTTTCTTTTAATGCTGTTTCCCTAACAAAGCTTGGTTGTTAGCTCTGTACCCACCCCCCTACTTGGAGAACTACTGGATTACACTCAAGACTCTACCCTTCAACCTGTCTGCCTTAGGTGGCCTTACAAGGAGAATTTAAGCTCCCATCGACATAGCTCTATGGGTCCCTGAGGCACACAAGCCCCCCTCACCCTCCACCATGGCAAGGTAGCAACCCTTTGGGCACCTGTTTACAGCTGGTCAGAGACCGGGAGTAGTCCTATCAGTGGTTTACGAATATGTTTGGAGGTGGAACAATGTTGCCTATCACTACTCTAGTATCAGTGTATGCGAGCACTGAGTGTCCAGATATCATGTTGAAAATCTTCTACACATAGTTGAGCGAACTGTAGGCTCAAATTGGAGTGTCATCCATGATACATAATAATACCAACTTACCAGATGACCACGTGCCACTCCAGAATGTTCTGCAACTATAAGCATGTATATCAGGATGACTGATTTTGTTGTTGTTGATGTGATTTCTTGTAGTTTTGTTGTTGTTGTCCCAATAATTTGTGTGGTCAGGTTTGGAACCATGCGTGAGTCTGTTTTCATGTTATGAAGTGCTGTCAATGACTGATTAGATCACAGTATTGTGAAAGTATTATCAGCTTAGATATTTGGATATAATTGGTTTACTTACCATGGTGTTGCTGGAGCATATGTAGAGCATCTAACATCAGATCTGTTGTTTATTTATTGTGGGTAGTCATTACCATGATCACATACTCCTCACCCTTAGCCAACACAAGTCCTTGTTGGTTTCAGATTGGATTAGTTCCCTTTTTTCTCTTCTTCTTCTTTTTTTTTTTTTTAATTAATTTTTTTTTTAAAGCAGATATGGTGTAATGTATATAATACACATTATATATAGATTAGCCCGCACTCTTAGGTGCCTCCTTGAACCAGGAACTGGAACTCATTTTTGGGATGATTTCAGGCCTGCCTTGATGGCAACTTTGACATGGTGGAGTTCCTGGTCAATGAGCAGGCAGACATTGATGCGTGTGACAATGAAGGATGGACAGCGCTGCACTGCACTGCCCACGTTGGTGACACCGAGATTGCCAGGTACGGAATTCTTTGACGAGGCTCGTATTTTATTTTGTGTATGATCTGTTTACTTCTATTCATTTTTTGTTTTAAGCAGTCTGGATAGATCACTGGGCATAGCATAGCATGGGTTATAATATATATGTGACCATTGTTGTGTCAGGCATATGTTTACTATGAATGGGTGTTCTTATTGGAATGTGAGAGCATATCTGGGCTGTGTGTTGTTTTGTTGAGCAAATGCATGTCGCCTTTTTGACAGCAAACAAGTCAACAATTTCTGTTTTAGAGATAATTAAGTATTCATGTATTGTGTGTATAATTTGTGTTTGTACACTGACCTGCAGAATAATCATCTCCCTACTCTTCACTGGCACCCAGCCTGTCTGTTTTGTCTGTTTTGATGTATCAGCTACTGTCCAAAACATTCTGAAACATCATGCCAGTTTTAGTATTGCAAAATCTTGAACAACATTTCTGTTCAAACACCCAGTGAAACCAAGTTTGATGGTATATTAGTGTTTGAGGTTTTGAGTGATTGGAAACACATTTGTCTGTGTAACATGAACATTGTTAAAACTGACTTTTCCTGGTTAAAAGTGACATTCAGTTGACATTTTTTTCTGCACTCCCTGGCCATACTAAAAAGTTAGTTTGGCTGGTGCCCACTATATACAGAGACAATAACTCAACTCATGTAGAACTAGCTTACAAGGTAGTATATTCTACTGAGGCTACGAAAGAGAATTCATTTGTGCTTTGATATGTGTATGGAGGGAGGAAGCCTTCTGGCAATCTAGCGCTCTCTATGATAGCGTTCTTTGTTCCGGGATGCTGGGAAAGTATGGGACTACCAGACACAGGTGCTTGCATACTTATGCTTGTAAGTCATAACATTGTTGGTATCATTTTGTTTCTTTTTTTGTGGGTTCAGAATCCTTGGCTTCTTCAAGATTTTGTGCAATCTGTGGCAGATACTTGCTGGAACAAGGGGCAAATGTGGAAGCTGTCAACACTTCTGGTGACCTTGCGATTGATATTGCAGAAGACAAGGAAATGAAGAACCTTCTGCAGGAAGAAATGGACAATAAAGGTATGCGCACACGCGCGTGTGCGCACACACACACACACACACACACAGAAATATGCAAACTATTCTTTGTGTAGGTGTGAAGTGGAGTTGAAGAGTTAGCTTTCTTTGTGTAGTTGTGTAGTCAGAGGGTTAGCTTTTTTTGTGTAGGTGTGGAGTCAGAGGGTTAGCTTTCTTTGTGTAGGTGTGGAGCTAGAGTTAGCTTACTTTGTGTAGGTATGGAGTCAGAGGGTTAGCTTTCTTTGTGTAGGTGTGGAGCCAGAGTTAGCTTTCTTTGTGTGGGTATGGAGTCAGAGGGTTAGCTTTCTTTGTGTAGGTGTGGAGTCAGAGGGTCAGCTTTCTTTATGACGGTCTGGAGACATATGGCTAGCTTTTTGGACTCAGAAGGTTAGCTTTCTTTGCGTAGGTGTGGAGTCAAAGGGTTAGCTTTCTTTGTGTAGGTGTGGATGCAGAAGCGGCAAGGAGAGTGGAGGAAGAAGTGATGATGGCCGACGCTCAAAGCTGGCTGCTGAACAACAAGGTGGAGGACAAAGTTCATCCTGTGACAGGGGCCACGGCTCTGCATGTCGCAGCCGCTAAGGGATACATTGACGTTATGAAGTGAGTTCAGGACTTGGGTTTGTTATATTGTGTGTGTGCGTGTGTGCATGTGTGTGCGATCTGCCGTGACTGTGTGTGCGTGTGTGTACATTCTGCCGGGACTCTGTGTGTGTGTGTGTGTGTGTGTGTGTGCAGTGTTTTTTGTTGTTGTTTTTTTTTTTAGTGTAGTATGGTTTATGACATTAAAACTTCTGGAAGTAGCCAGTTTGTAATGTATCCTGTGAGACACAAGCTAAGGACAGAGTCGCACATACACACATGTACGCAAGGTCAGCTGAGAGTTGGGTTTTTTTTTGTTTTTTTTTTTTTTTTTTTCTCAGTGTGTTACTTCAGACTGGAGTGGACATCAATGCCCGGGATGCTGATGGCTGGACCCCCCTGCATGCCGCGGTTCACTGGGGTCAGACGGAGGCCTGTCAGATCCTGGTCGACCACATGTGTGACATGGAGCTGAGAGATCAAGTTGTAAGTTCCCTGTGTGTGTATGTTTGTGTGTGTGTGTGTGTGTGTGTATGCGATTGTGTGTGAGTGGGATGGATAATCAGAATAGCTCAATCATTTTTCTGATTGTGTGTGTGTGTGTGTGTGTGTGTGTATGCATATGTGTGTGAATGGGGTGGACAATCAAAATAGCTCAACCCTTTTTCTGATGGGTTACAAGTGTTGTTGTTCACCGCCAAAAGACCAACACCACCTGTAACCTATGTCACTGATTTCTTTCCAGGTGATTATTTCCTCTTTTCCTTCTGCTTAAAGCATTGTTTTTCCACAGCAGTATTTATTCTTCTATTATGTGTACTGAGTTTGAAGATTCCTAGGGGGGTGGGGGGGGAAAGAAGAAAAAAAAAAAGAAGAAGAAGAAGGAATTGGGCTCCATTTTAAAGTCTAACAAGTTACAAGAAAACCTGACTCAGTAGGACAGGGTTCATACTACTACCAGGCTCCTAACATCCTATTTTTGTCATTTGTGTTCAAAATATTGTTTTCTATGATTGCATTAGTATATTTTGTTTCTGTAGAAACAAAAACAAATGTTCCATTGGAACCAGAATATTGTTGTTCTTGCCTATCTGGAACTGGTTATCCAAGAAGGAATTTTGGTTATTACTAAAATGTGCACCACAGGTGCTTGATTTGGGGTGAACTGTTGTGGTTAGCGCAAGGCAGTTAAGTCATTCACCTTCGCTTTTTGGGGGTGGGTGTGTCGCTTTATTTCAAAAAACACCAGGAGGTAGACAATGTAAATTCATGTATATGTTCTATAAACCATTATGGCTATTTTATGATGTCCATGCGTACAGACACTATATCAAGTTTTGTGTTCACATATGATATATGTACATGCACATGTGTGTGTGTGTGTGCATATATGTATGTGTGTTTATGTGTGTGCGCACACATATGTATGTGTGCGTGTGTATGTGCTTGTGAGCATGTGTGTTTATGCTTGAGAGTACAGGTTTGTAAAAAAAAAAAAAAAACTACAACACTGCAATCAGTCATTAAGCAGTATATTATATTTTGTAACAATGTTCTGTGTCTCAGTCAGAAAAGATTTGTAAAAAAGATATATGTATATATTACAACACCGCAGTCACTCATTGTATTTTATCACAGTGACCTTTGTGTGTGTCTGTCTGTGGGACAGGGCTACACAGTCTTTGACTACGCAGATCTTGCAGACTCAGACTCTGAGATGCCGCAGCTTTTAGAAGAACTGAAGAAGAAACAAATCAAGGTATGTTACTGTAAATAGACTGTGTATGTGGTTGTGAGTGTGTCCAGATGAGAAGTTCAGAAAGACCAAGTTTTTCTTCCTTGGTTTTTATGGCACCTGACTAAAATTACCACACCATGTGAGAGTAATGCTGCAGTTTCAGAAACACTGGGTTTTTTTGCTGTTGTTGTTGGTTTTTGTGTTTATGTAACAAAATATAAGTTACAATATATGGACTGTTATATCTGAAAGAAATTGATGAAACTTGTGAAAATGGCTGTTTAAATTTATTTTTTCAAGGTACTTAACTGGAGCAAGTACTTGCTGTTGAGTTGCCAGTGTTTTCAGAATTGTTTTTTCTGGTAATGAACAGTCCTCGGTTTCAGTTTATTTGAAGTTTTTTTTTTTTTTTTAAATTTGTTTTGTTTTCTTTAGTTTTCAGCTTTTATTTTTGTTTGACATGATAGATCCTTTCCAAGGACATTTTCATCACTTTCTCTTCCGTATGCATATGTGGTCACGTCCAAACTCATCATTAGTTTTGTGATAGCAGTATGAGCTTGTTCAGCACTTCAGAGAAAGATAAAGTTGATTTGGTGCCTTCACCCACTGTAAGTTGTAAATTTCCAAAATCAGACTTGTCATATTTTGAAATGACCATGCTGTTTGATCAGTTCTCACTAGAAGAAACCATGCCAAAGGGTCAGAGACTTAATTGTTAACATCAGTTATGTTTGTTTTTTGTTTTTTTGAAGATGTAAAATACTGATAAGTGATAACTGCACAGTCAGTATCTAGCAAAGCCAGTGCTTGCTGTGGGCATGCCAAATTTCTGTACTCTTGACACCATTCGATTGATTCTTAACATGAGATTGATCATTAGCATGTTATTGATCCATAGCATGAGATTGGTCCCCTAGCATTTGAATGATCTGTAGCTTGTTGATGATTTCAAGGAGGGAGAATGTTGTCATAAAAAAAGGTGCTTTCCTTTTTTCTTAGCGTGTGATTGATCGTTGGCATGAGATTGATCCCATAGCATGTGATTGATCCTTAGCTTTTTAATGACTTCAAGGAGGGAGAATGTTACAGTGTTTTCGCTAAGGAAAAATAGATTGATTCTATGGAGAGAGAATGTTGCCATGAAAAAAAAGTTTTTTTAAATGACTAAGGAATAATAGATAGGTTGTCTGACTGCATTTACCACTAACACTGCTGAGTGACAGAATCAGTAACTCCGCTATCTGCAGATTGAAATAGCTCTGACAGCATTGCTTGTCAGTAGACAAGCATGCGAGTGAACAGTCAGTCAAGAAGAAGGAAGACTAAAAGAAGGGTCCTGTTCAGAAAGGGTACCTTACTTTTGTATTTGTATTTGTATATCTTTTTATCACAACAGATTTCTCTGTGTGAAATTCAGGCTGCTCTCCCCAGGTAGAGCTTGTCGCTACACTACAGCACCTCCCATTTTTTTGTATTTTTTCCTGCGTGCAGTTTTATTTGTTTTTCCTATCTAAGTGGATTTTTCTACAGAATTTTGCCAGGAACAACCCTTTTGTTGCCGTGGGTTCTTTTATGTGCACTAAGTGCATGCTGCACACGGGACCTTGGTTTATTATCTCATCCGAATGACTAGCGTCCAGACCACCACTCAAGGTCTAGTGGAGGGGAAGAAAATATTGGCGGCTGAGCCGTGATTCGAACCAGCGCACTCAGATTGCACTCACTCTTGCTTGCTAGGTGGATGCGTTACCTCTAGGCCATCACTCCACAGAATTACAAAGAACAACAGCCTCTGCAGTATTAAAATAGTTGTTAAAATAGTTTTGCAGTTTTTATATTCATTTATTTATGGATTTAAAAGAAAACCAGATTGGAGGGGGTGGTGGGATGCTTATGAAGCAAACTAAAAGGATTTGTATTTGCTTTCTGATGTTACAGCGTCGAAGAGGTGATGACTCCAGCAAGGACATCATCCTTACACGTGAAAATAGCTCAGAGCAAAGGTTAGTTATTGACTCTTTTCTTGCTGAGTGCATGTATATAACAATGGAACATATATATATTTATGTATGTGTGTGTCTGTGGTAAACTTTAGCAGATACATTTTCTCTGGAAATACTTTGTCTGTCAACAGGAAATATAGTTAAATAACACCCCCCCCCCCTCCTGATTTGTAGGGTTGTGTGTGTACTGGTTTTACCCTCCCCCACTTCCCTTCACCCTCATTGTTTTTGGTTTTGTTGTTGGTGAGCAGGGATCAAATGTGAGCCATGAAAGCTTTGCCTCTTGTTTCATTTTTCTTTTTTTTTTCTTCTTTCATGTAAGGATACAATTTCAGATGACTACTCATTCCCATTTAGGTGATTGGTTACAGTCAGGTCACATCACAGCTGTATTTCCCAGTACACTCTTACAATAGACAAAGAGTTCTTACATGTTCTTTCAGGACCTGTTTTTGTATCACCATCATCATCATCATCTGAAAAAAAACACCTCCCACCTCCCTCCCCTGCGTTATCCCTCTTGTCCTTACTCCCCACTCTCCACCTTTTCCCTCCTTTAACTCCTGCCCTCGCAACCCCCTTGACCCCAAACAACTGAACTCCCCCCAAAAAAACTATTTCTAACCACCCCACCCCCTCCCTCCAACAGTACCCCTTCCCATTTACTCTGCAGCTACTCCCATGCAACACACTCTCTCAATGTCTTGCTGATGTATGTGTGACTAAATTTGTTTTTGCTTGTTGCTTTCTGGGTCAGTGTTTTTTTGTTGTTGTTTTTTTGTCCTCCCCCCCCTCCCACTACCACCCCACCCCAAGTGTTTTTATTACTCAGCCTCAGGCATTTCAAGGGAGATTAGGCAGTGGGCTGAACAGGCAAGGTACTTGGGGGTTGTGTTATTGTTCAAGGGTGAGGATGATTAGGTCTTAATCCAGTTACCTTTAGTATGAAAACTGGTGGAGGTCACAGACCTCAAGGTTCCTCTGTCCAGGGTGTGAAATCTCTTGCCTTCCGTGTGTGTGTGTGTGGTGTGAGTGAGTGAGTGTATGTGTGTGTGTGAGTGAGTGAGTGTGTGTGTGTGTGTGCGTGTGTGTGTGTGTGTAAGTGAGTGTGTGTGTGTGTGTGTGTGTGTGTGTGTGAGTGAGTGAGTGTGTGTATGTGTGTGTGTGTGTGTCTGTGTCTGTGCATGTACAGATGTGCATACTTTGTATGTTATTGTATTATCTTTTCAAGATGTGGATAATGAGAATAAGATTTTATTGTTGTTGTTAAAAGTGCTTGATTACAGTCCTTGAATTAAAATATGAAACAAGTAAAAGCAACAAAAACAACAGTAAAAGAAAAGAACAGCTACTTATCAACATAGGCAAAGAGTGGAACTGAAAAAAACTGATGGGGCTCAATTTTGGTTCTTTCTCTCCTTTTTTCTCTGATGATTACATTCACATGGTTGGGCTTTGACATTTTGCAAGTTCACTCAACCATATTGTAAGTATGACATGCCCGTGGTAACAAGATTTTCCATCCCAGGGAGCCCATTCACAGAGACTTTACCCCCCGACCCCCCACCCCCCACACCCCCAATCCCCACACTTCTACCCTTCACCCTTTCTCCTTGACCCGCCCCTCCCTCCCACCCCCACCCCCTCCCCCCAGCCCTGGCAAAACAGACATGGATTTAACTTTCTAAACCCAACCCCCAGTGTTTCAAGCTGACTGTCACATGACCTCAGGAGAGGGGGTTGGGGGGGGGGGAGGGCTCGGTAGGTGGTATGTAGTTGTGGGTGATATGATGGGTGGGGGTGGGGTGGGGTGAGGTGAGGTGAGGTCGGGGCCTGGGGCAGTGCTTGGTGACCAGTGGCAGCTTATGGTTCCTTGCTGTGCCTTGTTCATCTCCCTGCGGCACACACTGTAGTGTCTGTCTTCTTTGAGTGAGGGGTGGGAGAGAGCGGTGGGTGGAGGGGTGTTGGGGGGGCCGTTGGTGTTTGTGTGATTCGCTGGCTTGTCTGCTGTAGAGTTTGTTGCACCTGTGAGGGTCTTGGAGAGGACAGGGGAACATTATTATTCTGTGTCCGTGTTACGTGCTGAGTGATTTCCAGCATTAATCCACATAAGGTCAGGAAAGCTACTTGGAGGGTAGAGAAGGGTTTTTTTTTCTGTTTTCTTTTTTTTTTCTTGAGGGGTTCGGGTTGAGGGGAGAAATGGTGGGAATGGGGGCATGGTTGCTGGGTTGATCAGGGTGGGGAGGTGGGTGGGTAATTGAGGGGGGAGCAGGGGAGGGTGAAAGAGAGGAAGTCAAGAATGAAGTATATATGTGTACAGCAAGGTACATGATTATTGTGGTGTTTTTAAGATTTGCAGAAAATTATTATTTCTTAGTTTCTCATATCACCTCAGGGCTAGTACTTTTTTGTATGTTTTCATAATATATATATATATATATATATATATATATACACACACACACACACACACATATATATAGTCTTTTAATGAATAAAGTATGCAAGAGTGTTGATCTTATTTTAGTCTGATGGCATTCAGTACTTGTTATCTGAAACTGGAAGGTTAAGTTTGTTGTCTGCGTTGATGCCTGGACATTGTGTTACCCACTTTTAGAATGTGTGATTTGTGATCAGGTTTAATTGCCTAGACACAAACATAGCCTTATGGTGGGTTGAATTAGTATGTGTGTATGGGTGTGTGTGTTTTGTTTGTGTTTCTTTGCAGTAAGAGGAGTAGTGCTCATGATCACTAGTGCCCTATCAATCCTCAAAAAGTGGGTGATTAAAAGATTTTTTTCCCTTGGAAGGATCAAACCATAAAAATGCAGGACATTGCTGACATCAATGCTCCAACTTACTTTGGATATCCTGTGCTGGGCCCCAGTTTATTGAAAAGTACTCTTTGGGGTAAAACAGTTTGGGCTTCACATGTGAAGTAAAACTTGTTCTAGAGAAATGATGGCTACAGTAGTGGGGTGTCACCTCACTTCGTGTTGCCCAGTCTTGGACATGGGCTGCCAACAAGTACTCTCCAGCCATCCTGGTCCTGTGCCAGTCACACCAGCTGTCTCCAGGTGCGGCCTGTCCTCTTCATGTCTGTCTCCAGGTCACTGCACCATGTATATCTTGGACAACCTCTTTTCCTTTTCCCCAGTATGTTCTAGGCAAGGCCTTGCTTCGTGACACTGGATGCAGGCTTGTGGAGCATGTGGCCGATACACCTCCAGTGTCTTTAGAATATCTCTTTTTCTGCTAGCTGCTTATTGTTTACTTGCATACTTCTTCATTACTGGCTCTGTCTTGCCAGCAGATCTGAATAGTCCAGTGAGGTCAGTGCCTTGCATTTTGTTGCAGAAGCAGAGTGTCAGAAATGAGCAGTGACCAGACGCACAACATGACCACCAGAACTGCAGAGAAGGAAGAGGGGGTGAAGCTCGACGCCAAGTTGAGCAGTTTGTCTTCACTGGAAGATAAGGATCAGCACTCCAAGACATCAGACACTCCATCCACACAGACTGCAGAGTCCAGTGAGAAGGGGTTTACTTCATGTTTATGTTAAGTTATGATGGGAGTAGCAGAATTGGTTAGGCATTGAACTTCTGATCCGGTGTTTACCGGTGATCATAGTTTGAAGCTTAGTTTCGGCATGGTGTTGTGCCTTTGGGAGAGGTCCTTTGCTCACTCCATCCAAGTTTAAATGGATACCTGACTTGGGTCAGGGAAGGTAAAAGCTTTGGAAGGAGAGGATTGGGCCCTGCCTTCCTGTACTGAGCCCCAGACTCCATGAATATGAATTCACTGCTTCTACGTCCATGAAAGGCTATGGCTCTTCAACCTTTACTGGTTTTGTTTTGTTGTAGTTGTTACAAGGAACAGAATTTCCTTTTTGTATTGTACTGTTTTACTCTTTTTCACAACAGCTATCACTAAAATTTTGGCTGCTCTTCACAGGGAGAGCACATTGCTCAAATTTTTCCTTATTTTCTATGCAGTATAATATTGTGCCACATGTGTGTGTACTTATGACAAAAAACAATATGATAAAGAAGACAAAGGTAGTAAAAGGAAGGGAAACCAAAGAAGATATAATGAAGATAAAGGCAGTAAAAGGGTGATACACTGTCTGGAATTTAAAGCATGGAAGATCAATGAAAAAGGAATTTGTCTTCAAGCAAGGATACAGTCACCCTGCTGAACGACACTGGCAGCATGTCATGCAAGCAGTTAATAATCTTTACTAATGTAGCACCCAATCAATGAATAAAGTTTGTGCTGAGCACTTTACAATACAATAGTTAAAAAATAAGAATATATTACAGTATGTTACACTATCCATCAAAACATGGAAGTCTGAATAAGTGAGAAACATTACAAACTGTGACAAGACAATGCATCAAAGTACGATTTCTTGGTTTTTGTTTCAGTTTAAATTTCTCATGGAGGCGTCACTGCGTTCAGAAAAATCCATATACGCTGCACCACATCTGCTAAGCAGATGCAGCATAACCCAACGTGCTAAGTCAGGCCTTGAGTACGTGCACTTATATTTGTTTACCTATCAGAGTGGATTTCTTCTACAGAATTTTGCCAGAAGACAACACTCATGTTGTCATGGGTTCTTTTGCAGTGTGCTGAGTGTGTGCTCCATACAGGACGTCGGTTTATCATCTCATCCAAATGACTAGACATTTAGTTTGATTTCACGGTCAAACCTGGGAGAAAGGGCAAGAGCAGGATTCAAAGCCAGACCCTCATGGACTCAGCATTGGCAGATGAGCTTTTTGACCATTCTGCAACCTTCCTCTTCTTTTGATTGTGGATAGATCAAGCATAATTTCTCCACAGGAAAGTTTTACAGTGCTTCCAAGTTGTCACTTGTTCTGCATGCTTGTTTATTTGTGTGATTTTGATCTTTTCTTTTTCAGGTGTTGTTGTGGTTGTGGTTGTGTGTTTTCCTATTTTTTTTTTTTTTTTTGTTTTTTTTTGTTTTGTTTTTTTCAAACAATTAACTTATGACTGTTCAGAATGAATTATTTATTGCTTGCATGTTTGTGGGTTCAGCAGAAAACAAGAACAAGCAGTCTTCACTGATCTCACAGCCTCAGGTAAGGAGCATGGCATGGGGTTTATTACGGGGAGGGGGGAAATGGAGATATTTTATTATTTTTTTGGCACTTTTCCTGCCAGATTATCCCAGCATGCTTTGGTGTGCTTTTCGTAATGGCAGAGCTTCAGCAATCATTGCTTAAGATTGTTCAGCTTGATCAGTCAGGTTTTAATTGGTGCAGGCTTCACTTTGACCTCTCTGTCAAATTCTCTCTGTGTCTGTCTTTCTCTGTCTCTGTTTCTGTTCCATTTCTTTTCTTTTTTTTTTTTTTTTTTTTTTGCTTTAATTTTGGACAGAGTTTGCATTGTATATAAATGCTTATCGTTAGGTGGATGCTTTATATGTTGTTGTTTTTTCCTTGCATTTTTGATGGTGTTTGAATTATGCATAGTATCGTGCAGATGCTTTATGTAGTGGATTTATCTAGAAATTATACTAACTATGAACATATATAGGTAGCTATTCTGCATTCAGATAGTGTGTTACACAGTCATGATGTAACCGTTGAATTTTTTTTTAAGCTCCTGTAGGTTCAAGATTCTCCGAGCCTGATTTTAGATTACAAACTTACTTTTGCGTTTGTCAGTGTTTGTCAAATAAGTCATTAGTGAACCATCCA
Source organism: Babylonia areolata (assembly GCF_041734735.1). Taxonomy (NCBI): domain Eukaryota; kingdom Metazoa; phylum Mollusca; class Gastropoda; order Neogastropoda; family Buccinidae; genus Babylonia; species Babylonia areolata. Next base: position 26,791,993 of record NC_134881.1, read on the forward strand.
TTTATCAGTGAAAATCAAATAACTAAAGAGATGGTGATGTGTATAATAACAAAATGGCTGTTGTAAAATTGTAGAAATGCAAAACCATTGCATATTTTTGTTTATTGCTTGTTCAGTTATTACCTTTAGATTGTTGTGTGTTTTCATGGTTTTATGAACGTAGCTGTTTTTCACTTTCAGTATTAAACTGATTGAACTTAGATATTTTTCAAAATTCACTAATGCTTGCTGTTTTGTGTTGTTATTATGATTTTCTTAATGAAGCACACTTCTACTTTCAGTATCAAATTGACTGAACAGTGTATTATTGAATCCATCACAAAATGCCTGTTGTTTGGGGTTAACTTCCCACACACGATTAACCTTGTTGTTTGTGCGCACGGTTTGGAACAGTTCCCACGGAAAAGGCCTGCCAGTCTCTCCTCTCTAGACACACTCAAACGTGACACGCCCAAAACTGACCAGGTCTTGGACCAAGATATCCCCGATAATGCAGTCACCACTGTCACCCTCTCCCCTCTTCCCTCTCCTACCTCTCCCCCCTGGTTATCTGATGAAACCAAGGTGTTCCCAGATGTCGGCTTCCACCTGGCGGTGGGAAGCTCTGAGTCTGTTGTCACGGCTCAGGATGTAAGTGTTGTTGTTTTTTCCACACAGTGATGCCTGTCCTTTGCCAGCACTGTTGGACTTTGTAGAAAACTCCTGTGTGGTTGGATTGGAAGTTGCAGACATGAATTGTAATTTTGAATTGTGCCAAAGACAAACACAAGATTGTTTGGCGGTTTGTTTACTTCATCGCCACGTATCCCAAAAGTCATTGTGCTCCTATTTTCGAACAAATAATGATGATACAGTACGAGAAGTATGGAATTACTTCCTTTCAACACAGAAGTCATCTTCTATGACAAACGTACCCTATTTGAATGTTTTTTTGTTTTGTTTTTTAGGTATTTTCCTCCTTGCGTAGAAGGTTATATTATCTCTTGAACATTGTAATTAGTTCCATTCTACACACCACATCACTATAGCAGAATGACAATTTAAACACATTAAAAAGGGAGAGTGTAGCATGAATGCAGCTCTGAGATAAAAAAAACAACAAACAAACAATAATATTGTGAAAATGGAGAAAATAGGGGAATGAACTGAGCTCCTGCACTGAAGAAAACCACACACACACACACACACACACACACACACACACACACACACACAGATTTTTCTTTGCGGATGTTATTGTCATGGGAAGTATAGAGAGCTTCCTTTTAAAAGAAAATCAGATTATCCAGACACATATTAAAAAGATAGGAAAACAAATCACAAAGCCATGCATTGAATTGAGGAAATTTCATGATTTTGACAAACCAAACGGCTCATGATTAACTGAAGGGGAAAGAAAAAAACAGACAAACAACAACAACAAAAAACATTCAAAATGATTTCCTTGTAATGTGTGTGTGGTGTGTACAAATGACATGTCAGTGCAACAAAATATGTAAGTGGTTGTCAATGCAACTTCCAATCTGGTCAGACAGTGCTATTGATCTCTTTTCCAGTAACAGCTTTGCTGTGGGAGTGGAATTCTTGTAACTCTTTAAAAAAAAAAAAGGGGGGGGGGGGGTATTGAACAATAGAAGGGGTATTGGCAAAGTATTCTCATCTGTCTTAAATACTTTTTTTTTTTTTTTTACTGTCTTTATTTTTTTTATTTTTTTTATTTGTCACATAAATCTTCAATCTGTCTCCTACTCTTTTTTTTCTTGGCTCCTTTGTTCTTTTTCCTTTTTTTTCCCCCTTAGCTTCATTTTTTCCCCTTTAACCCCTTTACTGCTGCTGATAGAAGGCAGGAACAAAAAAATATCAGCCGTGTTGTGAAGTTTATTTTCTGTGCTGTGAAACAAAGACAGCATTTCCTTGAAGGCCAAAGCACCCAGTTTTTGTTATTTTATTCTATTTATATGTCTGTGGTAACTTGGGAAATGGTAGAGGAAATGGAACTCAACTATGACTACAAGATTGAAGTGACACTGATTGCTGGTTGTCCTCTCATGTTGCACCTTACATCGACATGCTACATGTTGTGCGTGTGAATCTGATGTCATCTGGTGAATTCTGTTTGTGTCAGAATTCAGGTTACCTTGCACAGATTGCCTATAAACCCTTTCCCCAGACTCCTTATGGATGTATATATGGGTCCATGACCAAATGCGTTCAACATTTCTCTCTCTCTCTCTGTTTCCCAGTCGCTGTCTCTTAGTCTCTCTCTCTCTCTCTCTCTCTTGCTCTCCCACTTTCCCTCTCCCCCCAGTATTTTATTCATCTTTGAGCTTTTCCATCAGACACCCGTTCAGACATCAGTTGCATGATAAAGAACTTTGTTTTGTTTCTGTAAATTAATTGATCCCATTTTGTTTTATTTTGTTTGTTTTTTCTCTTATTCCATTATAAGTGACTGCATTTGATGTCTTCTAACCGTGCTCATGTTTTTTCCATTTCTTTTGATCATTGACAGACGAAATTGATGTCTTCTAACCATATAAAGTTCTCTTCCTTCTTCTAATCCTTCTCCTTTTGTCATTTTCTCTCTCTCTTATACTCTCACTCTCGATCTTTCTTTCCCTCAGTCTCTTTAGCTAACCTTTTCTCTTGCATGCTTGCTTGCTGTTGCTCATTCTGTGTATGCCTTTGTAGTGATGATGTGGTTTTTTGTTTGATTCGTTCTGGAGAAGAAAAGACAACCGTATGTTGGAGATCAGACTTCACCTTCCTGTCAAGCAGTCTTGATGCCAGGATGATTTTTCTTATTTTAATTTTTGATTGGGATAAGAAAAGCATGCAGAAGCACCTGCAGAATCAAAATCTGCAGTCATAAGTTTCACCTGTCTGGGAATTACTTATCAGTTCCCAAGGAACTCGTCCACTGGTAGCTGGTTGTTTTGATGTCTTTACTTCACACTTACCTATAATACTTATGATGTATATTTGTATAGCGTACTGTCTCACTGAAAGCTCACTATGCTTTACATGAAAGAAAAAGTTGCATCTTGCATGAACCACAGATTACCTCTCTCTCTCTCTCTCTCTCTCTCTCTCTCTCTCTCTCTCTCTCTCTCTCTCTACAAGAGTAAGAGTAATTTGTTGGATATTTTGATGTTCTGTTAACTTTGAATAATTTATTCTGTATTCATGAAATGATCATCACCAGAGGTGACATGGAAAAATATGTAGTCATCAGGCTTTGTTGTTAGCATGGTAAGGAGTAATTGAGCTTTGTACTGTGAACTATGTTGATTTTTGATGCAGTTAATGATGAGTGGCACATTTTCATAATTACAAAATGTTCACTGTGAGTGTTGGGATTTATATGCATTTTAAGTGCATAATTTGGCAATTCAAGATCCAGGTTTTGATTTCTTTCACACATTTGGACTGTGGATTTTTGAATATATATTCTTGAATTAAAAGAAGAAAACCAGACAAAAAAAGATTGATTTTCTTTCTCAGTTCTTTATTTTACCAAGTTTGCTGTTTATGATGCTACTGTGTTCAAAACAACACTGTAATGTGAGTAACAGGTAGCTAGTAATCTTATTTCTTTCTCTTAAAAAAAAAAATTTAGGAATAAAAGTTTGTGTTGTGTATAAAGCCAGATTGTGGGTGATTCAAAGCATGTCCATTCAGTCCCTTTTTTCTTTCTTCTAAATAATATTATTCAGATTTTCTATTATGGTAGACATATTGTAATAGTTATATCAAGTAGATTAAGCATAATTGAAAGAAGAAAAACAGGAAAACAGAGTAGCAGTTGTGCGACATTTAAGCTAAAGAAAGGTTATTTAAAATTTTTGAATATTTATACATATATTTCAAACTCTAATATATTTTTTTTCCTGTTTGTCCACCAGAACTCAAGCACAGATCACAGCACAGCCATGCGCTCAAATGAGCCATGGCGACATGGGTCGCACACGACTGAAAGTGTGAGCATGGAGCATGACCGAACAAACAGGAGCGATGGCACGTCTCTCCAGCGCTCTGCCACTATTTCTGGTGCCACTGTCGACAGCTGGATAAAGAGAGTGAGTAGCTGAGATCTTGGGGAGGGGATGTGGGGGGTGGGGGTTATTGTTTGCTTTTTTACATATTACCATTTTATTTAGTTATGATTTGTGCAGAATTTTGAATAAAGAAGATAACCAAAAAAAAAATTAAAAAAAACAAACCCAAAGAACACATACACACAGTAGTGATAATAACAGTGGATACTTATATAAAACTCTATCCAGAAAGATGGTCCAGGTGCTTGACAAAGCCCAGAATATTCTACATTAACAAGAGGATTACATTTTGAAGAATGAAAGAAACACTTCTGAAACTTGATATTATTGACTTTCCTCCCTAACCTCCAGAGACGAGAAAAAATGAGCTCTGAGCACCACCTCTCCAACACATCATCCTTGACGACAACTTCGGTGACCTCTAACCCTTCTCCCAGCGTCCTGACAACGTCTGCCAGCTCCACGGAATCCAACTCAGGAGAAAGGTAATGTGGCTAAATGTGATATCCATGTGTTAACGTAGGCAGTGCGTGGAAAGAAAGTTCTTTTTGCCCCGGCCCTCCTAGTATCTATGTTGACTTTTTTGATACCATGTTCCATGGGCACTGGTATTGAGGAAGAGAGGAAAGTGGCAGAATGGTTAAGATGCTCATCTTGCCAGCACTGAATCCGTGAGGGTCTGGGTTCAAATACTGCTCTCACCTTTTTTCCCCAAGTTTGACTGGAAAATCACTGAGCATCTTGTCGTTCAGATGAGACGATAAAGCGAGGTCCTGTGTGCAGCACGCACATGGTGCGCTGAAAAGAACCCATGGCAATGAGTGTTGTCCTCTGACAAAATTATGTAGAAGAAATCCACCCTGATAGGTACTCAAACATATGTGCATGCACTCAAGGTCTGACTAAGGGAGTTGGGTTAGCTGCTGGTCAGGCTTTATCTGCCTATCAGAGGCGGTGTCGTGTATATAGCTTTGTCCGAACGCAGTGACGCCTCCTTCAGAAGCTGAAAAACTGAAACTGGTATTGTATTGTATTGTAAGTGTTACTCTTTGTCACAACAGATTTCTCTGTGTAAAATTTGGGCTGCTGTTCACTCGTTCACTACAGTGCAGAGCCACCCTTTTTTTTTTTTTCCTTTCCTTTTTCTTCTGTCTGCAGGTGTATTTGTTTTCCTGTCAAACTTGACGTTTTGTGCAAATAAATTTGTCAGGGAAAATCCTTTTGTTACCTTGAGTTCTTTTACATGCGCTAAGCACATGCTACGCACAGGACTTCAGTTTATCATTTCATCTGGATGACTAGCATCCAGACCAATACTCAAGGTCTGGTGGATGGGAAGAAAGTACTGTCGAGTGTGGGATTTGATCCTGAGCACTCAGATTCTCTCACTTCCGAGGCGGACGTGTTACCACCAGGTCACCACTGTAGTATGGTTTTGTTGGTGGATTATTGCTTAAAGCTTTGATTATTATTCACAGGCATTGTTGTATTCCCTGCCTTTAATTTCAGTGTGAAATGCACTTTTCTTTTGAATGTATCTTATTTCAAATCTGATTTTTCATGTCAAAAAGTAGTAGTTTGGGTTTAGTTAACTTTGTTTGCTTCATCTATTTTTTAATTGCATTTTATTTTACTTGGTTTTGTTTGAAGTGAAGCATGTTTGTTTTGTTGAGCCTTATTAAGCTTTTGTTTTTGTGCATGCAAGGTGTGTGTTGTGGGCACATGCCTTTTGTTCAATGTTTGTAGATATTTTATGGAGTCTTTTTAATACTTTGTTCCCTGATTACTGATTTATCCGGAACAACTGGTTGCTTCCCTTGGACATAGTACTAATATTTCTGTGCTGCAGTGGACACGTACAGTTTTGCTTTCTCATCAGTTGTCTTCTCACTCAGCGTTTTTAACTGATGAGGCTTTAGCTTCTCTTGTTTGGTGGTGCTGTCAAGGGGATTCAGTATATTTTTGAGAATGTTTTGTGCATGTTGTGTATGGAGTATGGCTTTGACAGTGCACTCAACTGTTGTCGGATCAGTCCACAGCAACTGCAAACTGCAGTGCAGCTGCACTGATGGGGTACAAACAATTTAGCATTTGTTTTATGTATGCATAGTATGTGTATTTTGCACATGCTCAGTTGTTTTTTTTTGTTTTGTTTTTTTGTTTTTGTTTTTTTAGCATATGTGTTGCTTACACTTGTCCTTTCAGGAACAGCTGGTCAGAACAAAGCAGTTACGCACCATACCGAGACTACCTGACCCGGTCTGGGTACAAGCCTTTCTACCAGCGCCAGCAGGAGATCAACCAGCAGAAGGAGTTGGAGAGAGCGGCGCTGAACAGCCGACAAGTCACCCGACCCCCCACCTCCTCCTCCCCCATCCATTCTCCATCCTCCTCCTCCCCGTTACCTTACGCCGCCACCACCACCACTACCACCACTACTACATCCTCAGTCCTGTCTCCTCCCTCTTCTGCCATATCCACGACCACCACCACCATCGCCACAACTGCCACTGCCACCAGAACTGCAGTCACCACCTCTGCCGGCACTACTACCAGTTCAGTGTTCACAAGGTGAATACACACACACACACACACACACACACACACACATACACACATACACACACACACTCACACACGCATGTACAAATAATGACCGTGCATTGTTATGATTTTGAATGCAGAGATACCTATAAGAGCTGTACAGTTTGCATGTCAAGAATCCTTCTGAATGTGTGTGTGTGTTTGTGTGTGTGTGCATGTGTGTGTATGTTTATGTGTGTGTGTGAGTGTGCGCGCACATGTTTGTATGGGTGTGTATATGTGTGTGTGTGTGTGCATATATGTCCCAGTATTTGCATGTGCAAGTGTTCATATTTGTGCATGTTTTCTCCAATAGATTCTATGAGCCTCCAAAGCGTGACGAAGAGGCAGAAACACAGCGCAAGGTCAGAGCAAGGCATGAAAGGCAGACCAGAAGACCTACACAGGTATGACAGTTTCACCTTCTCCACAGCTTTGGTGTGTGTTGTATGTATGTGCTTGTGTTTCCTTATCATCACTTTACTGTTGTCTGCCAGAAGCAAGTGCATTAAAAAGAAGTCAAGCAAAAACGCCTATGGAAATGAAATTGTATAGGCACAGATTTAGGTTAGGTATGGGTGTGAATTAAGTTAGGCATAGGCGTAGATTACAGTGGAAGAAAGGTGGTAGAATGGTTAAGATGCTTATCTGCCAATACAGTGTCTGTGAGGGCCTGAGTTTGAATCCAGGTCTCACCCTTTCTCCCAAGTATAACTGGAAAATCAAACTGAGTGTCTAGTCATTTGGATGAGATGATAAACCAGGGTCCGATGTGCAGTACACACTTGGTGCACTGAAAAAGAACCCATGGTAAGAAAATGGTTGTCCTCCGGCAAAATTCTGTAGAAGAAATCCACTCTGATTGGTACACAAATATATATGCATGTTCTCAAGGCCTGCCTAGTCTGTTGGGTTATCACTGGCAGAGCATCTGCCTAGTCTGTTGGATTAGCGCTGGTCAAGCATCTGCCTAGTCTGTTGGATTAGCGCTGGTCGGGCATCTGCTTAGTCTGTTGGATTAGCGCTGGTCGGGCATCTGCCTAGTCTTTTGGATTAGCGCTGGTCGAGCATCTGCCTGGTCTGTTGGATTATCGCTGGTCAGGCGGCTGCCTAGTCTGTTGGATTATCGCTATTCAGGCATCTGCCTAGCAGATATGATGTAGTGTGTTTGGATTTGTCCAAACGCAGGGACGCCTCCATGAGAAACTGAAATCAAAGCATTGCTCATTTGTGTGTGTGTGATATATCCACCTAGGAAGTGAGAGAATCTTACGGCATTTTCAGCTATGTAATCTCCCATTCATCCAGACCATGAGTTGTGGTCTGCCAGAATTTCACCTTGAGAAATCTGTTGTGACACAAGCATATTGCTCTACATTACATTACAGCACATCACATTACATTGCATTGCATTGCATTACATTACATTACATTGGTTATTTTGTTTGAAAACATCATTGTCTGAAAAATTGTGATTTTGATCTCATCTGTCATCAACATTTTTGTCTGTTTTGTGAATGGGTGATTTGATATGTTACACCTCAGTGACTGAAATATTACATTCAGGTTGTTTCATTAGGAAACTGGAGTCTGATCAAAAAGTTGGCAGGTAAAATCATAAAATCATCATGAAATCATCTTCATCATGAAAAAAAAAAAAAATCAGAAAGTGATGATAACATGACTTGATTCTGTTCATTCTTCAGGGCATCCTCTCAGAAGACGTTCAGAAAGCAGATAAGATTGCAAGGCAGGGTGACAGCAGCCAGAAGAACGCGGCAGAAGACACATTATCGTCCAACACTTCAATACGAGACTCTGGCCAGGACATCACACCAGTGGGGAACACCCCAACAACAGCACCGTCATCATTGCCTTCATCGCCTTCAGTTTCAGCTGGTGATCAAGAGGGGACCAGCAGCAGTCTCAGCTCGCTGCACAGGAATTGGGACCATGGGGAGGACGTGAGTGACCTGAGACTGGGGTTGGTGAGCTTGTACCGTAAAGTTCGGTCTGTTGAGCGCACTGGTATATAAGCTGAACCCACTAAATTTTGGAAAAAATTGAACTTCATACATACACAAGCCGCACTGGCTTATAAGCCACACTTATTTCCAGCACTGGAACACATACTGATACTACAGAAAAGCTGTCAATACTGTAGGTTATGAAATAAACACAAGCGGGAACAACACAAAGAAAAGCAAGTGAAAATACTGCTAGTGCCACAAAAAAACAAAAACAAAAAAAAAACGAAAATAAGATCCATAATTTAGGGATAGTCACATTTATTCAACGTCATCCTGCTCACTGAATCCACCGAAATCTTCGTCTTTAGTGTCCGAGTTGAAGAGAACCAGCACAGCTTCCTCCACCATCTTGTCACTGACTTCAGCCTTGCTTTTACTTCATGACCATGAACGCAAAGTGGAGGTCACTGCTGGTTGGCCACTTGCACTGTCGTCTGCTAGGTCGATCATCTTTAATTTGAAGGCTGCATTATAGGCATTTCATCGTGTTTTCGGCATAATGAGGGTGTATGCTTGAGCAGAGTAGAACTGAATGCTGATCTGAAGGCTTTAATGTGTGGGAATTTGATTTATAAAACATGAACAGTTAGCACACTATCCTGAAGCTCATCCAAAAATTCATGGACAGAAATCATGATTTTGGTGAGTTGAAGGGCAGCTAAGAATAGACAAGAACGTGACACTCTCGGGATCATTTAAATCCTCAAATAAGCCACATCATTGTATAAGCCGCAGAGGTTGAAGCTGGGGTAAAAAGTCACGGCTTTTAGACCGAACTTTACAGTACATACATAGTGATGAGATAAACACGCTGGAATTCTGAGTCATGGTGAAGTCGGTTTCTCCAGACTTGCTGATTCGTAGCCTGTCATGATACAGTTTATCTTAATGATCATCTTTGTACACTGACAATTCAAAATCGAGAAGTTCCCTCTGATTTATTATAATGTTTCCATGTACTCTGCTACCTGCATGCCTTTGTACAGCTGTTAGTTCAAGCATCACATAACTAAAAGTGTTGTGATTCGTTCCTGTAACAAAGGATTTTGATTTATTTTAATGTTTCCATGTACTCTTCTACCTGCATGCCTTTGTACAGCTGTTCCTGTAACACTAAGGATAGTTCCACTTTGGTATAAAGTGAGGGTGGTGACGAATGTGCCTTCTTTCTCCTTTTCCAGGAAGATTCCACGACCAGGACCAGTCTTCGGAGCTCCAGTTTTCGTAGACCTAAGGAGGACAAAGATTCTGTTACAAACGGACTTCTGTCATCGAACGTTACATCTTGTGAGTTGTGTACGCTGTCAAAGATGTTTCGTTTCACACAGGTTACAGTGACTAAGTACTCAAGCCAGCTCTTATTTCGATTCCTGTCTCATCCAGAGTCCACCTACAAGCCCCTGATGATAAAGAAAAGAGATTGAGGTCTGTTATTTTGGGGAAGAAGGGGCTTGGGGGGAGAGGAGACTGGGGGGGGGGAGTTGGGGGGATGGGGGGGGGTAAAAAGAAAGAAGTGGCTAATGGGTGAGAGTGACATACCTTTGTGTAATCATACCAGTCATCTTCACTTATGGCATACCATCATTTTCAGAAGCTAGATATTCTTATTTTTCACTGTTTGAGGAGCAGTTTAGTCGGTTGACGTTTCTTTTTGGTTTGTTTGTTTTATTGGTGTGTTTTTTGTGTGCTATATTACAGAAAAAGCAGAAAAGTTTTGGCTGATGACTGTATCAGAAAATTGGTATGCATACTGCAGATAAACACTCAAAAAGGGTTTGGGTTCACTAGAATTAACGTTTTGTGCATTCAGTTCATGTCAGCAAAATGATTTCTTGCTCCTTGTCTACCATCTTGTCTCCATGTCAGTTTCTGTGTGGAGTGGTTGACAGGTGCTCACGTTCTTTGTTTTATGAAGTATAAAAGCCACGCACGCACAGACACAGACACACATACACTCTCTCTTTCTCTCAGTGCATTTAAAAAAACAACATGTTTTATGAATATTATTGAAACAGATATTATTCCATGTCTGACAGCATGCATACCACAGTATTGTTGAAACAGACATCATTTCATGTGTCTGATAGCATATGTATTATTGAAAACAGATCCATGTCTGTGACAGCATAGGTACCACAATATCATTGAAACAGATATTATTCCATGTGTCTGACAGCATGCATACCACAATATTACTGAAAGAGACATCATTTCTTGTGTCTGATAGCATATGTATTATTGAAAACAGATCCATGTCTGTGACAGCATATGTTCCACAATATCATTGAAACCGATATTATTCCATGCATCTGACAGCATGCGTACCACAATATTGTTGAAACAGACAACATTTCATGTGTCTGATAGCATATGTTGTTTTTTTTAAACAGATCCATGTGTGTGACAGCATATGCACCACAATATCATTGAAACCGATATTATTCCATGCATCTGACAGCATATGTACCACAATATTGTTGAAACAGACATCATTTCATGTGTCTGACTGCATGTGTATTTTTGGAAACAGGTCCACGTGTGTGACAGCATATGTAGCATGATATAATTGAAACAGATATTATTCCACGTGTATGACAGCATACATACCACAGTATTATTGAAGCAGATGTTGTTCCATGAGTCTGACAGTATGTGTACCAGGATATAATTGAAACATGTATTATTCCATGTGTTTAACATACATACATTGTTGAAATAAGGGCTTTTTTTTTTTGCTTTTTTTTAAATTTTTTACAGAGAAGGAATGAGAAGAATGATTTAATTTGTTTCCTGTATTCATGTTACTAAAATCATACACAAACTTGCCACACTATTTTGCTATCAACACACACATGAAAACACATGTAAACACAACACACACACGCATGCATGTACACCCAAGCGCATGCTGGCAAACAAACAGAGAGAGAGTGGCACACTAAACAATCCACACTGGAGCAAGACTTCCGTTCATCTGTGAGCACTGAGCAAAAATTAATAAAATGCAAAACAACTGTCTGTGGTTAAGATAACGCACAAACAATGAATTACACATGAGTGAGAGAGAGAAAAAGGTAAAAATCGTATCTTTTATTTGGCAATTAATAATAAAAAAGAAAGTATGAAAAGAAACAGATAGTGTACATATCACAATGTTATTGATACAAATATCATTCCATGTGTCTGACAGCGTACGTACCCCGTGATGAACGTAATGCGTACAGCTTCGCCAACATTGGCTCCTATAGCCCCAGTCTCACACGCACATTCTCCCAGCACCGCAGGGTACGGAAAGACCGGATCAGATCAGACCGTGACAGGACCACGGAAAGAATAAGAGTATCCACGGAGACCAAGAGTAAGCAAAATGACTGTTGTGATTCTTCCATTGTTTGAGTTTTTGTCTGTACACACACACACACACACACACACACGCACGCACCACACACACACACACACACACACACACACACACACACACACACACACACACACACACACACACACACACACACACACACACACACACACACACACACATACAATTTGTAAAGAATATTCTTCACAATGTAGGATTAGGTCATGTTTGGAATAATCAGTCGACATTTAGTAACAGCAGACTTAAATTTACATTACGCCAACAACTAAGAAATAGATATGTACAATTCTGGAAACAGAGAAAAACTGAATACAGTAGATTAGATTTCTACAACAAAATTAAAAGAAACGATTATCAAATTGAGAATTATCTAACTGATAAAATCGATCCTGCTCACAAACAAGCTCTTTGTCAACTCAGAATAAGCGCACATTATTTAAACATCGAACGAGGAAGATATGCAAACATTCCCAGAGAAGAGAGGTTATGTGCTATATGTGAAGTTGTTGAAGATGAATTGCATTTCTTAGATTCGTGTATCTTATTTCATAATTTGCGAAGCCATCTAATCACTACTATACAGCAGTATGATCATCAATCAAATGTGATCTCTAGAAAAATACAAAACAATATACTAAAACCAAGTGATTTATTCACCTGCGATGACTGTCAAAAAACACTTGCCAACTATGTATTTCAGTGCATGCGTATTAGATGACCGTTTATTTCTTTGTTCCCTTTGTTCTTTGTTGTGTCTATTAATCCTTCGGGATTTTATGACAATAAATGAAGTCAAGTCAAGTCAAGTCAAGTCAAGTCAAGTCACACACACACAAATGCACACAAGACTCACAGTAATACAATAAAAGAAATACCAATGTTTGAGTCTATAGACCTTTTTCAAAGATGAATAACGAAATGTGAAAAATGATGTATGAAGTATTACATGTCTTTATGTGACACACTGCTCTCTCTCTCTCTCTCTCTCTCTTTCTTCATGAGAAATTCTGGCGTCACCAAATGCAGAACAACTATCCCAACAGACTGAATGTATTTAATTAAAACTTGGTATGGTGCCTTGATGTCTCATCATCTTTTCTACTCTTTCCTGAGTGTGTGGAGTTTGTGCTGTGAGCCAGCAACAGACTAGGCATGAATAAACATACACTCAAAATCACTGAGAGAGAGAGAGAGAGAGAGAGAGAGTAGTATACATCACAAAAAGACATGTCAGACAGCTTTCGTCGTTGTGGTTGCACTTGGTGGAGGCATTTGTCATATTTGCCAACAAAAGGCATTACATAAAGTTTCCTATTACAGGAGGCACAGAGGCAGATCAGTTAGACGTTGGACATCTGATCTAGTCTTCACCAGCAGTCACAGTTTGAGACCTGGTTTAGGCATAGTGTTGTTTTCTTTGGAAGGGCACTTTACTCTGATTTTCATCACTCCACTCAGGCATGAATGTGTAACTCAATTTGATTGGGAAAGGTTAACTCATCCCGGACGACAGAACGCTATAGTGGTTTCAACAATTAAAATTTTGTCCACAATTTCCTCATGGGGTAGCATAAAAATTGCAGCTACACGGGGCATTGCGAACGTGTCAGGGGTCGAATGGAAAGTTTCTTCATGAGATTCCATAACAACACACTCCACAGCGAGCCAGTGAGTTCAGGACTCCACACGACAAGCTAATCTGCATGCATATTGAAAATGGCATCGCAGGCGATACAAGTGGAAATTTTTGGAGCAAACTAGATCACGACAGTGGCTTTTACCACTGCTGAAGTGATTGAAATGCTTCAAACTGAAGGTTTCGACATCAATGAGGATGATGAAGACATTGAATAAAGTATCTGTAGTGAAGAAAGCTACCATCAAGTAGGTACTGATAGTGATTCAGCATCTGAGAGCAGTGAAGATGGAGGGGGGTGGGCGTTCATACGACGTGAGGAGAGGGGTCAGTGGGTCATGTACAGTGAGTTTCATTCAGTTACTTTATGTTTTGTATTTTTTGTGATTTTTTTCCTAACCCTAACAAATGGGTCGTGTGTAGGGAAAAGCAAGGGGGAGAACTAGCCGTCCAGAGTGAGTTAAAATGGTTGAAGGAGAGGACTGGCCCCTGCCTTCCTATGCCAAGCCCTAGACACAGTGGATATGGATTTACTGCCTTCCTATGCCAAGCCCTAGACACCGTGGATATTGATTTACTGCCTTCCTATGCCAAGCCCTAGACACAGTGGATATGGATTTACTGTCTTCCTATGCCAAGCCCTAGACACAGTGGATATGGATTTACTGTCTTCCAATGCCAAGCCCTAGACACAGTGGATATGGATTTACTGTCTTCCTATGCGAAACCCTAGACACAGTGGATATGGATTTACTGCCTTCCTATGCCAAGCCCTAGACACAGTGGATACGGATTTACTGCCTTCCAATGCCAGGCCCTAGACATAGTGGATATGGATTTACTGCCTTCCTATGCCAAACCCTAGACACTTTGGATATGGATTTACTGCCTTCCTATGCCAAGCCCTAGACACAATGGATATGGATTTACTGCCTTCCTATGCCAAGCCCTAGACACAGTGGATATGGATTTACTGCCTTCCTATGCCAAGCCCTAGACACAGTGGATACGGATTTACTGCCTTCCTATGCCAAGCCCTAGACACATTGGATATGGATTTACTGCCTTCCTATGCCAAGCCCTAGATACAGTGGATATGGATTTACTGCCTTCCTATGCCAAGCCCTAGACACAGTGGATATGGATTTACTGCCCCAGTGGTTGTAAAATGTGACAGGATCTTAAACCTTTTAACCTATTTAATCTACTACAGAATGGGACATCACCATCAAAGGAAACTAAAAACCTCTGAAATGTCTGGATAGAAATTAAGATTTGTGCAACATGTCTGATATTACATATTTAGAATATAACGGAAAGCTTTTATACATTTTTGATAGTTTGGTCTGGAATGTCACATTTGGAATGATCAGTCTATCGTTCTCTCTGTGTGTGTGTGTGTGCGTGTGTGTGTGTGTGTGTGTGTGTGTGTGTGTATATGTGTGTGTGTGTCACAGCTTCCAGTTCAGAACCAGTGGACAGCACAGACTCTGCTGCTTACACCACAAGCAGATGGAGAAGTGACATCGACAGACCACTCCCAGACATAAAAGTGGACCATGTGACTGTAAGTGCTTCAACAAGTGCAAAGATCTGTATCACAGTGTCACAGGATGTGATGTTTCAAAAGGTCATGAGTGATTTTGACAGATGTGTTTTCAAAAGTTAGTCCCTGTGTGTAGCATGCATTTAGGGCACAAAAACAAGTCAACAAAGGGTTGTCCTTGGCAGAATTCTGTTGAAATATTTAACTTTGATAGGAAAACAAATACACTTAGAGGCAAAAAATAAAAAGAAAAAAAAAATAAATAAAAAGGATAAAAAGGGTGGTGCTGCACTGTAGCAATGCACTCTTCCTTAGGAGAGCAGCCTGAATTTCACACAGGGAAATCTGTTGTGACAAAATATAATACAGTGCAACACAACATAATAGCTGAATAGTTAAAGCGTTGAACCTTCAATCTGAGGGTCCCGGGTTCAAATCTCGGTGGCGCCTGGTGGGTAGAGGGTGGAGATTTTTCTGATCTCACAGGTCAACGCATGTGCAGACCTGCCAGTGCCTGAACCCCCTTCGTGTGTATATGTACGCAGAAGATCAAATACGCACGCTAAAGATCCTGCAATCCATATCAGCGTTCGGTGGGTTATGGAAACAAGAGCATACCCAGCTTGTGCACCCCCAAAAACGGAGTGTGGCTGCTTACATGGTGGGGTAGATAAACAAAATGGTCATACACAGAAAATGTTACATGTCTGTCTGAGTGTATACGTGTGTGTGTGCCTGAAATCTGATTGAATGACACAGGAAATGAATGATGAGCGCCCAGTGGCAGCCGTCAGACAGCTCTCCCCAGGTAGGCAGCCTGTTGTGTAAATGACCCCCTGTTTGTAAAGCGCTTAGAGCTTGGTCTCCGACCTAGGATAGGCACTATATAAGTATCCATATCAGTCAATCAAGGAAAGTACAGAACAGTACAGTACAGTACAGTACAGTACAGTACAACACAATACAATGAATACAAAGCAATGCAATACAATATAAATCAATACGGTACAATACAGTACATTTCAATACAATACAAGGAATACAGTACAAAGAATACAATGCAATACATTACAATACATTACAATTCAATCACCCATAAAGCCTCTGGCCCTTAGGGTGTGCAGCCAGCTCAGCAGTACTTCCCTGATGGGTGGGCTCTCAGGTTTTCTGAAAGGCTCCACCAGCCAGGTAAGGGCACTGAGAACTGCCCAACCCCGGATAACTCCACAGTTAGAGACCTCGAGGTACCCATTCACATTAGGGTGAAGTGAGGAAAGTTGGAATAAATTGCCTTTCCCCAGGACGCAACACGATGTTGAAATGGGGCCTTTGACACTGGATCAGAAATCCAACACTTAACTGATTCTGCCGTGGTGTTTTCTCTGTGAGTTGTGGTCTTAACAGCAGCTTGTACAAACATTGTGGCTGTGGTGTTTTCAGGCATGCAGACCATGGACTGTGAAATGATTCCTGCCAACAGTTCTCCCTGACATATCATTACACATTACTGGAGGATTTTTCATGAACATTTTTTTTTCATTTAATTCAGAAGTTGCACTTTGTGCACTCACTCTTTCATTGTCTCTGTATATGTATCTATCTGTCTATCTCTGTCTCTGTCTGTCTGTCTCTCTCTCACACACACAACACACACACACACACACACACACACACACACACACATCTCTGAATACTTAACTTTCAGAGGGGCAAAGGAGATCAAAAACTAAAATAAGTCTTGTATGTCTTCTCAGTCCTGTGTACATTGTCTTTGCAGGAAGATTTGGGTAAAGATGAGGAGTGCCAGTCAGAAGATAGACGGAACAACGAAATCTTAGAGGTACAGTGTACACTTTTTGCATGAGTGTGTGTGTGTGTTTGTGTTGTGTGGCATGTGGTGTGGTGTTGTGTTGTGTGGTGTGTGTGTGTGTGTGTACATTGTGTGTCTGTGTGTGTGTTTGTGTGTTGTGTATGCACATAAAAAATGTTAAGGACTACTTCATGAAAGCAGGCCTGCTTTCATAAAATGTTAAAAAAAATTTATAGATGATTTAAACCATGCAGGTTGCATTCTGGTCTTTCACTGGCCTCTTATTGAATACACAAAGGCTGTTTCAGGCACATGTGGACCTTCAACAGTTGGAAAATGCATTTGAAAAATCAGCGTTTCAGGCAAACAATGACATTTATTCAAAGTTCTATAAACCTTTATGGTGGTTTTTCACATGCGCGCGCACATACACACACACACACACTCTCTCTCTCTCTCTCTCTGTGCACTTGGTGACACTACACATACACACAACACAGAGACAAATACGCACACACACACACACACACACACACACACACAATGCAACTGATCCAGAAAGTGACTGCATTGCAGCCATGGAATATCTCCTCACTGAAATTCTGCCGTGACTTTACAGTGTGGCTGGCAGCATTTGCTCCTGCCTGAGCCTGTGTCTCTGTCTGTATGGCTGGCTGAGCTTTCTCACTGTGCCTCCCTATCTGTTGGTCACAGTCTATTTGTCTGTATGTCTGTCTCAACTTTCTTACTGAGCCTCCCTATCTGTTGGTCACAGTCTGTTTGTCTGTCTCTGAGCTTTCTCACTGTGCCTCCCTATCTGTTGGTCACAGTCTGTTTGTCTCTGTCTGTATGTCTGTCTCAGCTTTCTTACTGAGCCTCCCTATCTATTGGTCACAGTCTGTTTGTCTCTGTATGTCTGCCTGAGCTTTCTCACTGTGCCTCCCTATCTGATGGTCGCAGTCTGTTTGCCTCTCTGTCTGTCTGTCTCACCATTCTTACTGAGCCTCCCTATCTGTTGGTCACAGTCTGTTTGTATGTCTCGGTCTGTCTGTCTGCTTTAGCATTATCATTGTTCCTCCCTATCTGTTGATCAGTCTGTTTGCCTGTCTCTGTCTGAACTTTCTCATTGTACCTCCCTATCGGTTGGTCACAGTCTGTCTGTCTCTGTCTGTCTGTCTGAACTTTCTTACTGAGCCTCCCTGTCTGTTGGTCACAGTCTGTTTGTCTGTCTCTGTCTGTCTGTCTGAACTTTCTCAGTGTGCCTCCCTATCTGTTGGTCACAGTCTGTTTGTCTCTGTCTGTCTGAACTTTCTCAGTGTGCCTCCCTATCAGTTGGTCACAGTCTGTTTGTCTGTCTCTGTCTGTCTGTCTGAACTTTCTCAGTGTGCCTCCCTATCTGTTGGTCACAGTCTGTCTCTCTCTGTCTGAGCTTTCTCACTGTGCCTCCCTATCTGTTGGTCACAGTCTGTTTGTCTGTCTCTGTCTGTGTCTGTCTGAACTTTCTCAGTGTGCCTCCCTATCTGTTGGTCACAGTCTGTTTGTCTGTCTCTGTCTGTCTGAACTTTCTCAGTGTGCCTCCCTATCTGTTGGTCACAGTCTGTTTGTCTCTGTCTGTCTGAACTTTCTCACTGTGCCTCCCTGTCTGTTGGTCGCAGTCTGTTTGCCTCTCTGTCTGTCTCACCATTCTTACTGACCCTCCCTATCTGTTGGTCACAGTCTGTTTGTATGTCTCTGTCTGTCTGACCATTCTTACTGACCCTCCCTATCTGTTGGTCACAGTCTGTTTGTATGTCTCTGTCTGTCTGTCTGTCTGCCTTAGCATTATCATTGTTCCTCCCTATCTGTTGATCAGTCTGTTTGCCTGTCTCTGTCTGAAATTTCTCATTGTACCTCCCTATCAGTTGGTCACAGTCTGTCTGTCTCTGTCTGTCTGAACTTTCTCAATGTGCCTCCCTATCTGTTGGTCACAGTCTGTTTGTCTCTGTCTGTCTGAACTTTCTCACTGTGCCTCCCTGTCTGTTGGTCACAGTCTGTTTGTCTCTGTCTGATTCTGAACTTTATCACAGTGCCTCCCTATCTGTTTGTCCGTCTGTCTTAGCTTTAACATTGTTCTTCCATATCTGTTTATCACAGTCTGTTTGCCTGTCTCTGTCTGTCTGTCAGTAGAGGGGAGAAAAAGAAGGAGATATAATCGCATGAGCATGAAGGTCAACTAATGCTGATATGAATATGCCTTTTTGTATTACATTCATGTTCCCCCTCAGAGTATTCTTCGTATGCATGTTCACACACACACACACACACACACACACACACACACACACACACACACACACACACATACACCACACGCACACACACACGCACACACACACACACGCGCACGCGCGCGCGCGCCCCCCCCCCCCCCCCCACACACACACACACACACACACTTACACACATACACCACACACACACACACACACACACACACACACACACACACACACACACACATGCATAATCAATCTGGAACAGCACTGTCAAAAGAAAAAAACCCAAAAAACCAAACAGCTTTGCCATAAAAACACACAAGCTTGTAGACAGGCAGTGTGAATTTGTTCCTGACTTCTCCATACTACTTCCCACAGAAAGAGCACAACGTTAAATTACCCGTGAAAGTCAGAGATGTATGCGGTCCAAAACAAAACAAAGTATTTGGGGGAGGTTCTTTACTCCACACACACACACACACACACACACACACACACACACACACACACACAGAGAAAAATTCAGAAACTACCCCAAAAAGTTTGAGTTTGAATGAAATAAAGAAAAAAAAAGACAGTGGGAAAAAATAGGATCAAGGCCCAATAAAAGATGATTAAAAAGTGAAAAAAAAGGTGAAAAAAAAAAGAAGGAAAAAGCCTCACATAAAAAAAAAGGAAAAGTTTTATCCCTCTGTACTCCATGGAGGAGTGTGCTATGGAAATGTTTCATTGTTATTATTATTATTATTATTATTATTATTTTGTTACTGTTTTATCATTATCATCATAATCATCCTGACTACATGAACATCCCCAGCTAAACTCTTACAGTTTTACCCAACCTGAGAGCACAACCGGTGGTGATTAGGCTTGGAGAAAGAAAGAAAAAAAATCACAACTGCAGCATGTATCAGTATCCCTGGCACTGGCAGCTTCTGATGCATCTCTGACCTTTCTGTACTTGCTGTGTATGTAGAAGTGAGAAACTGTCTTCCTGTTCCTCCTCCTCCTTCTCTTCCTCACCCTCCTTCCCATTCCCGTTCTCCTTCTCCTTCTCCTCTTCTCACCACTCTTTTCTCTTCCTTCTCTTCCTCATCTTCCTTACCACTTTTCACCTTCCTTCTCCTTACCATCCTCCTCCTCTTCCTCCTTCTTTTCCCCTTCCAGCTTCTCGTCCTCCTCCTCCCTCCTTTTCCTCCCTCCTCCTCCTTATCTTTTCCCCTTCCTCCTCCTCCTTATCTTTTCCCCTTCCTCCTCCTCCTCTTCCCCCTCCTCTTCTCCTTCTCTTCCCCATCCTCCTCCTCTTCTTCTCTTCCCCTTCCTCCTCCTCCCTCCTCCTCTTCTCCTTCTCTTCCCCTTCCACCTCCTCTTTTTCCTTTCCCCTTCCTCCTCCTCCTCCTCCTCCCTCCTCCTCCTCCCTCCTCCTCCTCCCTCCTCTTCTCCTCCTCCCTCCTCCTCTTCTCCCTCTCTTCCTGTTCCTCCTCCTCCTCCCTCCTCCTCTTCTCCATCTCTCCCCCTTCCTTCTCCTCCTCTTTCACCTCCTCTTCCCCTTTCTCCTCCTCCTTCTCTTCACCTTCCTCCTCCTTCCTCACCTATCTTTCACTTCTTCCTCCTATTCTTCTTCTTCCTTCTCCTCCTCTTCTTCTCTTCCCCTTCCTCCTCCCTCCTCCTCTTCTCCTTCTCTTCCCCTTCCACCTCCTCTTTTTCCTTTCCCCTTCCTCCTCCTCCTCTTCCTCCTCCCTCCTCCTCCTCCTCCTCCCTCCTCTTCTCCTCCTCCCTCCTCCTCTTCTCCCTCTCTTCCTGTTCCTCCTCCTCCTCCCTCCTCCTCTTCTCCATCTCTCCCCCTTCCTTCTCCTCCTCTTTCACCTCCTCTTCCTCCTCTTCCCCTTTCTCCTCCTCCTTCTCTTCACCTTCCTCCTCCTTCCTCACCTATCTTTCACTTCTTCCTCCTATTCTTCTTCTTCCTTCTCCTCTTCTTCCTAATCTACCTCCTCCTCCTCCTCTTCCACTTTCTCTGCCTCCACTACCGCTTCCTCCTCTCCTTCCTCTTTCTCCTCCTCCTCCTCCTTCCACACCCATCTTCTTCTTCCTCCTCTTTCTCCTCCTCTTCCTCCTCTCCACCTCCTTTTCCGCCTCCTCTCCCCCTCCTCTTCCCCTTCCTCTCCACTTCCTCTCTTCCTCAGTCATCTTCCCCTTCCTTCTTCTCCTCCTCACCCATCTTTCCCTTCCTCCTCCTCTTCCCCCTTCTCCTCCTTCCTCACCCATCCTCCCCTTCTTCCTTCTCTTCCCCCTCTTCCCCTTCTCTTCCTCATCCTCTTCATCCTCTTCCCCTTCCTCATCATCATCCTCTTCCTCAGCCATCTTCCCCTTCCTCTCATCATCATCCTTTTCCTCAGCTATCTTCCTCTTCCTCATCATAATCCTCTTCCTCAACCATCCTCCCCTTCCTCCTTCTCTTCCTTTTTCTCTTCCTCCTGTTTCCTCACCTCTCTTCCCCTTCCGCCACTTCCTTATCCTCCCCCAACTTTTCCTTTCCCCCTTCCTCATTACCTGTTACCTGTATGTTTGGCTGCCTTTTTTTGCTTTTTTTTCTTCCTCCCCACTCTCCCCCTCCCCACCCTCTTTTCTGCTCTGCTGTGGATGCTGGCTGGCTGACTGACTGGCTGTCTGGCATCGCCCTAAATACCTGAAGAGTGTCTGTGCTATCCACCTAACCCACCAATACCTGACATCCTACCTACCTACCTACCTGTCTGCTACACGGCAGACAGACAGGCAGGCAGCACCCCGCACAACAGACCCTAAGCTGCACCTGCTCTGTTGTTGCATGTAGCCTGTCAGTTTTCAGCCCAGAAATAAACTGCTGGAATTTATCTATCTTCCCCTCCCCCCCCCCCTCCACACACACCCCCATGCTTTGTTTTCTCTCCCTAGGGGTTGAGGAGGATGGGGGTAGTAGGGTATAAAACTGAGGTGTGTCATTGGGTAAAGGGGGTGGGGGAGGGGGAGGGTTGTGGAAGAAGAGGGTGGATTCCAGGTTCTGACCTCACTTTGTGTGTGTGTGTGTGTGTGTGGTGGAGGGCAGTTAGATAATGACACACCAGGCCCCCTCTTTTTCTTTTTTCTTTTTTTCTTTACTCTGCAATTTCCAGTCGATCCAACAACAACAAAAGAAAAGAGAAATTGAAAACAAAACAGAGAAAAAAATATTTAGAAAAAAAACCTCTTTCAAATTGACACAGTAATTCTCACTTGTAATCAGTAGTGGTGGTGGTGGTGGTGGGAGGGGGGGGGGGACAACAACAAAAACAAACAATTAAAGAACAGAAAGTTAAAACAATTTTGAGCACAAAAAGGATGTCCTAAGATAACAAAGAAGTAATTCAGGACAAGGAAACAACAACAAAAAAACAAACACAAAAGCAATGAATATTTAGATGAATAAATAAGTAAATAAATAAATAAATAAAATAAACACTCATTAGGGGACCAGTTTCCTTCACACAAGGAAGAAGGGGGATGGGAAGACAGGAGATGGGGTGAGGGGGGGGGGGGGGGGGGCGTGGGACTTCAGTCCCATAGCACCCAGGTTCTTTATAATTAGTCTTCCTTGTCTTGCCTCCCCTCCCCTCCTACCTTCCCTCCCTCCCAGCCCTTTATTGCCATAGCAACAAACTGTGCTGGAATTCTGGAATCTTGTCTCTCCTCCTACTTCCTTCTTCTTCCCCCCCCCCTGCACACTGCCTCATCCCTCCTCCCCCCTCTCCTCCCTCTGCATCCCTTCCTTCCCTATCACTGACAGGGAGTCTTGTGGCACACAGGCACTTGAGGAAGGTATTATACCTTTCGGTTGGGTGTGTGTGTGTGTGAATGTGTGTGTGTGTGTGTGTGTGTGATTTCTGCAATTTGTGCAGATAATTTCAGAATATGCTGATACAATATTGTGGTGTATGACATACATATCTTTACTCCCTCAGAACTCTCATCACCTCTCCCTGCCTCCTTCCCTTACGCCCCTACCCCCATCCCCTCCCCCCTCCACCCTTCCCCATCACCTTTCATTGCACAACCTCCATTGCCGATAGGAATAAAATTCTCAAGATTCACTTAACATTCAGATACTCATAATATCAAGGGTGCATAATCATTTACATTAAACACTCCCAACTCCCACCCCAACTGCTTGCACAGAGGCACACAGTTACTCCCCCACACAATCAATACATTGCTGCTCTAGTAAGAATTAAGCATGGTAAAAAGATTGTGGGATAGATAGATAAACAAATAGATAGTAAATGAATAACTGCACGAATTGATAAAGAAACAGTCATGATGAATAATATAAAAATATAAACACTTAAAAAAATAAGTGAATGAATAAATGAATGAATTAATATGATTGAATCAAAGAGTAGATAAATAAATCTTTAAATGTCTGATCATATAGCAACCTTACAGCTTTTAAACAACCTGTGCCTTGTAGAAATAACACACACAAAACAAGAACAACACCAACAAAAACAAAAACAAAAAAAGAAAACAAAACAAAAAAAGAAAGGAAAATGCTCATCATTGCATGTGCCTATGAGAATGACTTGTAAACAGCTTTTTGAAGGTTGTGGCTTTGAATCCAGGTGATACCTCAGCAACTCCCTCTCAAGAACTGGGATGGACTGATTCAGAGGACCAGTTTAAACATTTCGCTTGTGTAGGTTTGTGCTTGTTTCGATTCAGAAGGGATGATGGGTGGTTTTTGTGCACTGTATCTACCTTGATGCTGGAGGCAGGGAGACAGACATGATGCTTCAGTGAGGGACAGCACATGTGTAATTCTTTGGGTGGTACCTACCACAGCTGATCTCCTTCCAGGCACTCACACACCTGGAGTTGGCATGCTCAGTCGCTTACACCTGGAAGTTGTGTGCAGGATCTGTGGTCAAACTGTGTCGGTTGTGGCTCCAGCTTTTTTTTTTTTTTTTTAGCTGTGTATGTGTGTGTGTGTCTGTGTGAATGTGAACATGGGTTGTAGATATATGAAAGCTGTTAAGTGAAATAGACATCTGTTTCCATCAGTGTAGCCATGTGATTTTTTTTAACTCTGTGTGTTTGTGTGTGTGTGTGTGTGTTAAAGGCTTGCAAAACTGCTCATATAAGGGTTTGATTTCTTGTATATTTAGAGAAGAAATCGGTTTCATAATCATTGTTGAGGTGTTTATTTGAATGGTATCCATGGGAGGATAACTTTACTGTGATGATAAATGCAAGTGAAATTGTCATGCATTACCAAAATGTGAGGTCTTGTCGACATGAGCAGAGGCTATAGCTGTGTTTTCTTTTTTTTTTCTTTTAAAAATTTTTTCTGCCTTTAATCATTCAAACAAAAATATGAAAATGATCATGTGACAAAAGGAAGCTAGTCTGTACATGTTTAAAAGCATAATGTGTTTAATTATACATAAATGGCATTTAAACAAAGTACAAACATACATGTGCAATCATGCACGAATGAATGCAGGCATACATGCACACTTTCACTCATGCATGCACACTTGTGAACACACAGAGAAACACACAAACACACACTTTCTCTCTCTCTCTCTCTCTCTCTCTCTCTCTCTCTCTCTCTCTCTCTCTCTCTCTCTCTCTCTCTCTCTCTCTCTCTCTCTCTCTCTCATGGACAAACACACACACACACACACACACACACACACACACAAACACTGTCTGTCAGTGGATAGTTTTTCCCATGCCAATGATCTCAAAACAGAACATTATTTAGAAGTGCTTTAAAAGTTAGTTTCCAGAAAGCGTTTCCGTTGAAACATTCCTGTACCAGCATTGCAAAAAAAAAAAAAAAAAAAAAAAAAATATATATATATATATATATATATATTTTGGGGAAAAAAGTAAGAGAGAGAGGAAAAAAAAAGGAATGTTCTTAATTACACTTGACATGTAGTTGTTACTTTGATGATGATGGAAGATTGTTATGAAAGTTTGTCCAACTCCACATCACCACCTACATATACAATCTGTTCAGATATCATCACACCTAAAGTACAGGTCTAGGTATTTCAGGAATCCCACCATCATTTTCTTTTCCCCTACACATGGTAATCATTAAGAGGAGAGAGAGAGAGAGGGGGAGGGCCAATGGAAGGAGGAAGCAGAGAATGATGAGCATTTGTGAACTCTCTTCCTCCCCTCCCCCTAACCATTTAGAGGTTGTGTGGGTTGAGGAGGTGTTGGTTTTTCGGGGGTGGGCAGGAAGGTATTGTTTTGGTTTGGGCTACATTGCTGTGGTGAGGAGCTAGGTGACAAAATGGTTAAAATGCTTATATGCCAATACAGTGTCCGTGAAGGTCTGGGCTTGAATCCTACTCTCAGCCTTTCTCCCAAGTTTGACTGGAAAATCAAACTGAACATCTGATCTAGTCATCTGGATGAGGTGATAAACCAGGGTCTCGTGTACAGCATGCACTTGGCTCACTGAAGAGGAACCCATTATAACAAAAGTGTTGTCCTCTGGCAAAATTCTGTAAAAGAAATCCACTCTGATAAATACACAAAATAGAAATATGCATGCACTCACGGCCTGCATGGTGCATTTGGTTGTGCTGTTGTCAGGCATCGGCCCAGCAGATGAGGTGTAGTGTATACAGATTTGTCAGAATGCAGTGATACCTTGAGAAATTGAAACAGTGGCGATTGATTTTGGAATATACTTGAGATTTAAAAGAAAAATCTAATCACGGTAAGAGATTGTTGCATGCAGTCAAGATAAATTCACAAAACTTTGACATAAGTGCCTAAATCAGGGTTAATCTCACAACTATGACATTAGAAATATCCAAGTCAGGTTTTTTGGGTGTTTTTTTTGCACAACTATAAAATTAAAAGTGTCTATTATACCACTATAACATTAGAAGTATTTAAAATCAGAAACCAGACCTTCAAATGAGAAGTAAGGTGTGCAACACATGTGTTTTAAAGTTTTGAGTGGTAGTCCCCCATGGTTTTAGGCAGTTGATCAGACCCTAAGTCCCGGTTGTTACGGTGGATTAGTCAGTGTGTTCCGGCACATGCATCAGCTTTAGTGCAGGAACAAGAATTGAAGTAGTCAATTCAAACCCAACACAGGCAAGGGAAAAGGAAAGAAAGAAAAGAAAAGAAAAGGGGTGAAAACAGTAAAATAAACAAAGTATTGATTAGAAAAGACCATTTTCTTGTGTGAATGACAGTACACTTTTTTTTGCTGTGCTCCCCTCCCACACCCCCCACACCCGCCCCTCTCTCTCTCTCTCTCACACACACACACACACACACACACCAAAAGAAACCTAGCAAACAACCAAATGAACAACAACAGCAAAATGTAGTGGTGTGGTGAGGATGAAGTAAGTCATGGTGTGGGACTTCAACAATCAATGATTCACTCTTCAGTGTGTACAAAGCTGTTTTCGGAACAAAGGAGACCACAAAAGTGCAGAAGCTTGTGAAAAGAGGAAAACAACTAGCAACCCAGTTTGATAGGTAGTCATGGTGTGGGACTTCCAACAAGTCATGATTCATCCGTCAGTGTGTACAGAGCTACTTTCGTTACAAAGGAGACCTCAGATGTGCTGAAGCTTGTGGAGAGAGGGAAAAAAATTGACAACATAACTCAAATGACTCAAGTTGTGAAGTAAGTCATGGTGTGGGACTGCAACGATCCATGATTCACCCATCAGTCTGTACAGAGCTGTTTCAGTAACAAAAGGTGACCACAAAAAGGCTGAAGATTGTTGGGGAGAGAGAGGAGGAAAACAACCATCCAGCCAACCACAAAACTGAAAAGTGACCCGAATCGTGTGAGGAGGGAGTCATGTCTTACGGGTCCGGTCGCTACGGTGGCTTGCCAGGGCTGAGCGGCCTCTCAGGCTACTCAGGGAGCAGTGGACTGTATAGTAGTAGCATCCCTTACAGCTCGTACGGATCAGTAGGATCCTCATATTCAGGATCCTCCCCCTATGGATCTAGCGGGCTTGGCTCAACCTATGGATCTGGGTCGGTGTATGGCTCAGGTAGTGGGTCGGTGTACGGTTTAGGAAGTGGTTCCGTGTACGGATCAGGCAGCCTTCATGGCTCGGGGTATGTGTCCAGTGGACTGGGGTCCAGTCATGGGCTGGGCAGCAGCGGGCATGTGCCGACCGGCAGTTCCTACCACTCGGGTGGTCTGGGGTCCAGCGGTTACAGCTCTGGGGGTGTGGGGATCGGGTCTCGCTCCAGTTCCACAAGCTCGCTTCCAACTTCGACCTACTATTCCGGGCTGTCTTCCTTAGGGGTGGGTTTCGTTTCTTGCTGGGGAGGGGTGTCGGAGTGGTGTTTGTGCTGTTTTTGGAGGTGGTGGTGGTGGTTGTGTGTGTGTGTGTGTGTGTGTGTGTGTGTGTGAATGGCTGTATTAATGAAAGTGTTTGTCTGTTTCACTCATCTGACTGCTTCAGCAGCTAGTCTTTGATGTGCCAGTAAAACTACTGTGATGTCTAAACAAAGACTGATTATCCTTTATTATTATTTTTTTTTTTTATCCAGGTACAAAAGTTGATAGGATTCTGGGTAATGAAAACAAAATGCCAGTACATTGACATAGCACACATTATCAGTTTATTTATAAACCTTTGGCTTAAGACTGAAGTAAAAGGGTGAAAAATAAACCCCATAATAATATAATTTAGGCGGATAAATCCATTCCCATTGGCAGTGCTGTGGGATCTACAACATTTGTTTATGGTCAGAAAATGAATGGAAATATACGACCAGTGTGCAGTTTCATTGAATCGTGGACTTGTGTGGAAATGAAAAGACAAGTATCAAAACAGGCACACAAAATGAATGTCTTTTTCTTATGAAAATAGTTCTGTCTGTTTCTGAGGAACCACAATTACCCTCAAAAGCTTCTTGAGAATGATGATGATAATAATAATGATGATGAAGATAACAATAATAATAATAATGATAATGATGATGTAATATTTGATAATGATTTACTTTATTCCAGGCATCTCAGTGTAAAACATGCTCATTTTCACTGTGCAATGTAAAAACCAATCTTTAAAACATGCGTTTAAACGTTAAACAGACAACTCATAACCATAACCATGCACACACATCCAACTGAACATTCAAACACCATTTCTTATGATACACACACAAAAGGACATCACACACACACCACATTGCTTTTCATACATATCATTGTAAAACATGCACAGCTGTAAATTCTGATGCAGTGAATATCTGTGTGTGTGTGTGTGTGTGTGTGCGTGTGTGTGTGTGTGTGTGTGTGTGTGTGAATAACAACATGGATACACATTTACATGCCCATGCACAAATGTCTGATCAGCACTAGTATATATATCCAACTGTGCAAACTTTACGACAAATGGTGTTTACATTTGCATAAACTTTTTTTTTTCAAAGCAAGAAAACATGCAGCAGAAGTTGATATGACAAATAAACTTGCAAGCCTTCATGCCCACTCATATATATACACATGATACATATGATATGCATTCACACATGTGTGCACAAATGCTTGTCCACATATCACACACACACACACACACACACACACACACACACACACACAAACTGATTTTTGGCTGTCAATGAAATTCCTAAAGCAGCTGCTATTCCAGTGGCTTAGTTTTTGTTTGTTTTACTTATTTATTTTTGTAATCTTGCTAATCCCACATTCAAAGTTTGGCTAACTAAACTGCACTGCAAAAACTTGCCATTCTGTCTCTGACCCCACAAAAGTATCATTTCATTTCCCATTTCTTTGGGAAAAATGGTGAAGCAGCTATTCATTATTTATTTATTTATCTTTCTTTTCTTTTTTTTTTCTTTCAGACTTCAAGACCTTCTCGAGGTTCCTCATCGGATTCTCCATATTCTGAATATTCACGTTCCACAAGCAGTCTTGACTACAAAAAGGTGAATATCTGTCGACCTATCTATCTGTCTATCTATCTATCTTTTTTTTTTTCTGAATGGAAATTTGTATAGCGCCTTCCAATGCTCAAGGTATTTTACAGTAACTGCAAAAAGTAATTCCAAAGAAACAATAATAATATGGTGTGGTATATGATAATAAGTAAAAACATATCATGCACGTGCATTCCAAAGAAACAATAATAATATGGTGTGGTATATGATTACAAGAAAAAACATATCATGCGGGTGCACGCGCACGCACGCACGCGCGCGCGCACGCACGCACACACACACACACACACACACACACACACACACACACACACACACACACACACCACACACACACACAACACACACACTGTTCTGGGTTTCCCTTTTAAAAGATACAAAACAATACAAAAAAACTCTTGATATGACCTGGTGTTGTTTTGCTGTTGTTTTCAATAGGAAGAGGAAAAAGAGGAGAACGGAGAGCTGAAGAAAGACCTAAAGAAAAGATTCTGCTCTCTCTCTTTTCTTTTCTTTTCTTTTTTTTGTGGTTTTGTTTACAGAAATATACGAGAACAGAGCTAAAACAAAAAAAAAAACAATAACAAAAACAGAAAACAGCTAAACAACAGATTCTTTTTTCTTTTTTTTTAAAGAATTATGAGAAGAGATTCTGCCCCCCCCCCCTTTTTTTTTAATATACAGAAATACAAAATCATTAGAAAGAGAATGGAAATCTTAAATTAAAAAAAAAAAAAAAGCAAAAAAAGAGCAAAACAACAGGTTCTGTTTTTTTTTCTTTGTTTCCTACAGAAATACAAGGAAATAGAGGGAGGAGAAGGAGGTTATTAGAAAGCTGAAGAAGATTCTGTTCTCTTTTAATTTTCTACAGAAATACGAGGAAGAGAAAGAAGAGAACGGAAAGCTGAAGAAAAAGCTTAACAACGGAATCTATTCTCCTGAATTTTCTACAGGAATATGTCGAGGGGAAAAAAGACAATGAAAAGCTGAAGATAAAGCTTAGCAACAGATTATTTTTTAATTCTCTAGAGAAATATGTTGAGGAGAAAGAAGAGAACAGAAAGCTGAAGACAAAGCTTAACAACAGATTATCTTTTAACTTTCTAGAGAAATATGTCGAGGAGAAAGAAGAGAACAGAAAGCTGAAGACGAAGCTTAACAACAGATTATCTTTTAATTTCCAATAGAAGTATTGTCAAGGAGAAAGAAGAGAACAGAAAGCTGAAGACAAAGCTTAACGACAGATTATGTTTTAATTTTCTACAGAAATACGAGGAGGAGAAAGAAGAGAACGGAAAGCTGAAGAAAGAGCTGGAGCAGTGCAAGAGAGATCTGCTGGAGGCCAAGGCAGAGTTGGACCGGCGCATGGATCCAAACAGCAGCACCAGTGATTCCACTGACAGACGGGTGGGTGCCCTCAAGAATTTGTTATCATTCACAGACTTTTCTGTTGGTTGGAAAAAAAAGGTTGAAGATCCCATAACCATGGAGGGTGCCCTGAAGAATTCCTTATCATTCACATGACTTTTCTGTTGGTTGAAAACAAAAAGGTTGAAGATCCCATAACCACGGAGGGTGCCCCGAAGAATTCGTTATCATTCACATGACTTTTCTGTTGATTGGAAAAAAAAGGTTGAAGATCCCATAACCACGGAGGGTGCCCCGAAGAATTCCTTATCATTCACATGACTTTTCTGTTGGTTGAAAACAAAAAGGTTGAAGATCCCATAACCACGGAGGGTGCCCCGAAGAATTCGTTATCATTCACATGACTTTTCTGTTGATTGGAAAAAAAAGGTTGAAGATCCCATAACCATGGAGGGTGCCCTGAAGAATTCCTTATCATTCACATGACTTTTCTGTTGGTTGAAAACAAAAAGGTTGAAGATCCCATAACCACGAGTGGGTGCCCCGAAGAAATCAGTGATTCCACTGACAGACGGGTAGGTGCCCTCAAGAATTCGTTATCATTCACATGACTTTTCTGTTGATTGGAAAAAAAAGGTTGAAGATCCCATAACCACGGAGGGTGCCCCGAAGAATTCCTTATCATTCACATGACTTTTCTGTTGGCTGAAAACAAAAAGGTTGAAGGTCCCATAACCTTTAACAGCCATCAGGGCAGTGAATTAAAGTCCACTGTGTCGGGCTACAGCATTGCAATGCAGTACACAGTACTCTTCTTCCGCATCATTTCAGCCTTCCCCAACCGAAGTCAGGTACCCATCCATACCTGGGTGGAGTGAGGAAAATTGGATTAAAGAGTCTTTCTGGGGGACATAACACCATGTTGAAATGGGGCCT
This sequence comes from Babylonia areolata, assembly GCF_041734735.1. Classification (NCBI taxonomy): domain Eukaryota; kingdom Metazoa; phylum Mollusca; class Gastropoda; order Neogastropoda; family Buccinidae; genus Babylonia; species Babylonia areolata. Next base: position 26,823,581 of record NC_134881.1, read on the forward strand.
CGGAATTCTGATCACCGGTGAGTGCTGGATCAGAAGTCCAACGCCTAACCAATTGTGCCAGGTTGCCGCCTTTCTGCACTGAAGAATTCATTTCAAGTGACTTTTCTGTGGGTGGGGAGTGGTAGATTTTCATCGTCTTTCTGTTGCTTGACCAGCATCAACTTGGTGATGATTCTTGTCATGGTTTATTTCTGTATTTCTGTAACCCATCAAACTCTTGACCATGCATTACATGATCTTTAACCCCTTCACTGCTGCTAACGAGTATGCTCATCAGTGAAGGGCTGTCGCCTCGCTGAGATGATACAGAGCTCACAGGTCAAGACGTGTAGGTTATAACTGTTTATATGAACTGCCTCTCGATGATACATGGCTTTTATTCAGAAACAGTCACACCATTCTTGAAACTCTGCAACAATCATCATCATCATGATCACAAAAAGGAAACGCAGGTGCCCCAAGGGGTGCAACTTTCCATCCTGACCCACGGCATAATTTCCTCTTGGAAAATGTCGTCATGGGCAGCCTGAAATCAGTCTGGCCACTTTTCAGTCTTCCTGCTTGGGTGTGTGTTGGTTCCTTCTTGATGCTTGTCAGTTGATAGCATGTATTACATTTTCCAGTTCTCTCTCTCTCTCTCTCTCTCTCTCTCTCTCTCTCTCTCTCTCTATCTATCTATCTGTCTGTCTATCTGTCTGTGTCTCTCTCTGTCTCTCCCTCTTTCTCTCTGTCTCTCCCTCTTTCTCTCTCTCTCTCCCTCTTTCTCTCTCTCTCTCTCTCCCTCTTTCCCTCTTTCCCTCTCCCTCTCTCTCTCCCTCTCCTTCCTTCTTTCTGTCTGTCTATCACTCTGTCACTCTTGCTCAAAGACAAGATAAATCTTACTACAGGTTTCCAGTTAACAGAGTCCCTAAAAGACAGACCTGTGGTCTGAAATGTTGGACACTTCTAATCAAAAGTGTGTCTTTTATTACAGCCTTCGATACAGCCTGAAGTTGTTCTTTTTCATAAACTTTCTACTTTTGTACTTAACACTTTCATCCCTGCAGCACAGTTTTCCGGTTTACAGGAATTTTACCCTTCATTCCTAGAGGCCAGAAAACCGTGCATCAGAGAATTCCCCCTTTCCTTCCTGCAGCCTGGAAAATCGGTTCTCGCGGTAAGCGCTTTGAGCTTCCCGTGAGTCGCGTCATTAGCGCGCGTCGTCTATCCTTGATCGGGTCACTAGCGGGGCAGTGTTTATGAGTGGAATGGATGCCAGACACCCCCTCCCCCTCCTTATGCTGTGGGAAAGTGGGTGACGCTACATTCTTGCCGATGTGCTGTGTAGACCCACGGGACACAGAAAAATGGAACGTGTACAGAGTTTGGATTCTGACCAGTTTTCTGATGATAAGTTTTAAACGCTCTGACAGATAATGATTTCGATCTGTTTCAACTGAATGACACTGTCCTGGATGTAGTACATACTTGTATGCATTGTGTTTGACCCCAGAGTCACCTGTTTTACACCTGAGTGTCACCAGAGATGTCACCCTATAGAGTCAACAGAGTCACAGACAACTTCTCACATCAATTCTGTATTAAACAGTATATGACAATCTTAGTATACTGTAATGAGCCGCGTTGCCGTAAGCCTCCGAAATAAGTACCTTGCTTCATACTTTCTTTCTCTTTTCTAAATCCAGGAATGAAGGGAATATACATATGGTAGGAATCTTGGAACAAGGGGGAGTAATTGTTCATAGAAAAGTAGGAATGAAAGAGTTAAGATAAATCTTGGTTTCTGATGTTGACATATTTTTGTTATTGTTTGTGATTCCAGGAAATGAAAGCACTGGAGCGTAAACTCACCGAATATGAGGATGAGTTACAGGTAAGTGGGAAAAGACAGAATTTGGTCTTAAAGCCATTCCACTCACAGCTCAAAAGCACATTCCTTTACCCTCTTAAAACAGTTTTGTTTCACTCTCTCTCTCTCTCTCTCTCTCTCTCTCTCTCTCTCTCTCTCTGTGTCTGTCTGTCTGTCTCTCTCTTTCTCTGTGTCTGTGTCTTTCTCTGAGCCTTCCTTGTGCTTGTTTTATTTGTCTGATCCTGCATCACATAAATGGTTATGATTTTACTGTATTATTGTAATTTATACTTTTGTCCTTGTTTTTTGTTGTTGTTTTTTCGTTTTGTTTTGTTTTTTGCTTAAATTTATGTGAAGAATGTAGTCTATGTGCCGTGAATGAATTTTTTTGTTTCTTTTAATTTTTTATCATTATTGCTGTTATCATTAGTAGTAGTAATAGTATTTTGTTATTGTTGTTCATAAAGTTGTTTCCGTTAATTGTCAGCTTTTCATTTTTCTTTGAATTTATCCAGTAATCTAAGTCTCCAATTTCTGTCTCTCTCTGTCTCCCTTTTTCTCTTGTCTCTGTTTCAAAGCGCACAGCATTGTGATTGGAGATGTAGTCATGTATGTTTTCTATGCGTTACTACAGATATACAACAGAGAGCAGAGAACTCACAGTCATAAATGAAAGACATAATAAAATTCATTTCTAAATTATACTTTACTGATTATTTTCTTATAGTTATATCATAAGTATATCCTTACTAATTATTGTTGTTGTTCATTCTGCTCAAGGTTTGGTTAAAGAATGTGTGTGTGTACAGCACATGTAACCAGATGTGTACAGGTCGATGACCATGCAGTTCTGAGCTCTTTGAGTTCTCTCTCATGCTGTATATGTTCACCTTTTTCCAGCAACTGGCAAAGATTAAGGCAGAGAACAAAAAACTGAAAGAGGAGAATAGGTCTCTGACGCGGGTGGTTTCCAAACTGTCCAAATAGGTATTGTTACAGAGGTAGCATGCGGAAGATTATTTTTTTTGTGCTTGAAAAAAAAAAATTAAATAACCTTTCCTTACATACCAGTGTCATGGTACTGGGTGCATGCAGGTTGCCTTGGATCAAAGACCGTTGCTTTCTGGCATGTAATTGATGGCATTTCTTAACAAAGCATGGTGCCTGGTTGCCCCTGTTCCCCACCTCCCCACCCCCTCTCCCCCCGGCTCCCCCGTCATGGTTGATTCGCTTACTCTTATGCATTTAATTTTTCTTATTTCTATCACAGATGAAGTAACTTTTCTTTTGGGTCTAAATTGGGGTGTTTTGATGTTGTTGGTTTTATTTATTTATTTATTGTGTTTGTTACTTTTTTAATTGATCCCTCGTGTCAGTTTTTTTAATTTTCATTTCTGGGATTGTATTGCTGGTACACATCAGTATCATTTTAATGGGTTTTTTTTTCAAAGTTTTCTGGTATTATGCACCTGTGTATTTTCTTGTAAGTGCTGTGAGATCAGCAGAGATTGGGCATTATGTAGATGTCTCATTATTATTACTATTAACATTTTTATTATTACTATCATTATCATTATTATTATTATTATTAAATCATTTCATTTTGCTGGAACACTTCATCGCCTTCAGCTTCTGTTGTTGTTCATTGCTTGAAGTGATTGGTGGCCCTTACATTTTCATGACAAGTATCAGAGCTGTATTCTTTTGTTCTACTTTATTGTTACTGGATTCATTTTATGGTTGTAATCCATTATTATTATTTTTAGTACTAGTATTATTAGTATTGTTATCCACTGCTGTAATCTCAGCTACTATTGGATGATGTAAATCTATTATTCACTGAAAAAAAAATGCATTGTTTATTTATTTATTTACGGAAATGGGTGTGGTTGTTGGTGAGATCTGCTGGAAGATAAGAGCAGGAGGTTCGGTGAGTTGTCCCGTAGGTTTGACAGTCCGGAAATATAATCCTCTTTTTTTTTTTCACGAAAAACCAGTTCTGATTGTTTTTGGTTTTTTTCCTGCTTGCATCTTGTTCTCAGTTACCACTGACTCGGAAATAAGTGTTGATGTTTGCCCCGTGTAATCTGCATTTAATTACACATACTTAACCGTGACCCAACTAGTGCAGACTCCGGCAGGGGTCTGACATTCCTGTCCTGTGCAAACTACTATCCGCCTATGCGGAGAAAAAGAGAGCAACTATGGCCGATAACCTCCCGGAAGTAGGTAACCTCCCCTTTGTCCCACTAGCTAGCGCCCTCTTGCATTATCATCTGCACATGACATACTGCCTGCACTCTGTTGACTGGGGTTCAGTCATCAGGACTGACTCCCAGTTTGAAACTGACTGGCTGGCGGGCAGTTCTCTTTCATTACAGTGATGCAGAGGGTCACTGATCTTATCGCAGTTTCAAGATGATATTGTATGTTGTTTTATTACATTGTATTGCATAGTATCACTCTCTGTTACAACCGACTTCTCTGTGTAGAATTTGAGGGTGCTGTCCCCTGGAAGAGCACATGGACATAGTGCAGTTCCACCTCCCTTTTTTTTTTCCTTTTTTTATTTTTTAAACTGTCTGCAAAGGTATTGTTTTTATTATTAAAGTAGCTTTTATCTGCAGAATTTTATCAGTGACAACCCTTTTGTTGCCTTGGATTCTTTCATGTGCGCTATGTGCAGTACATGGAATCTTCGTTGATTATCTCATCTAGCATCCAGACCACCACTCAAGGTCTAGTGGAGGGGAAGAAAATTCTGGTGAGTGTGGGATTCCGTCGATCCTGTGCACTGAGATTTTCTGGCTTCTGAGATTGACGTGTTACCGCTCGGCCACCACTCCATGGTGTGTGTAGTGGTTGTTGCTCTTTTCAGTAGTACAAATCATCACTGAAAACATTTGAATGAAACCAGAAATAAAACCAGTGGAGCGCATGACTGATCAGCCAGGTGTGACATATCTATCCAGTGAATTGTTGATGGTGTGTTGGCCTAGTGCTAACGCATCTGCCTAGGAAGCAAAAGAATCTGAGCGCTGGGAATCGAATCGCACTCTCGCCTGTATTTTCTCCTCCTCCTCTTGAACTTTAGTGGTGGTATGTATGCTAGTCATCTGGATGAGATGATAAGCGGAGGTCCCATGTATATGCAGCGCATATAAAAGAACCCACTGCAACAGTGGTTTGTCCCTGGCAAAATTCTTTAAAAAATCCATTTTCACAGGAAAAGAAGACTGTTCCATACTGTGCATGGCTGAGTGAAAAAAAATGTTCAGGAACATTGCAGAATTCTGGAAAAGAAAAGGGAACAGGATATGTCTTAGCAGTCCTAGGATTGACATAAAAAATGCATGTGCTCAGCATCTAAGAATAAAGAATTTAGTTTCCTCTGATTATAAGAATAAGGTGGTTATGTGAAAGCATTGCATGGAAGTGTCACTTGTAACAGTCACATTTTGTATGGGATGCAGTGGGCATAACAACCCAGAAAGGCATGTTCTCCATATTTAAAAATGATAATTTAACAGCTACTTGTGTTCAAATGTATGCATGGGTCACTGCATGGTGAAGAGGCGAAATTCTACATTAAGTGGTCAGCAAGGTTTTTTTTCTCTTTTCCGACACCAAGTGTCACAAAATCAGTATGTAGCACACACAGTGTGAGATGTCTGGCACAGAACTCAGCACCACAGTCAGTATTTTCAGGATTGGTACACTTGATTTTTTGTAAACAATGGCAAAGAAACCCCCCCCCCCCCCCCCACACACACACACACCCAGTATCAACCCTGAAAACTGGCTGTAATTGAATGTTTTCAGGGCTGATACTGAGTCCACGACAAGCTGAGCTTAGTGTCAGGATTAGGCATACCCAGCAGACATAAGAGAAAGGTAGTTTTCAGGAATGCAGACCAGTTCTTCACTCTCATCCTTGCACCACATGACAGTCACAGGGATGTGCAGCTAGTTAAGCCCACAGCTTGAGTTGAGCTTGCCATGGCTTACCTGTCCCTTGGATTATGGCCGTTGAACATGACTGGAGGTGTTCACCCCCTAACCCCATAGTTAATTGACCATATAAAGATCTACTGACATCAGTTTAAGAACAAATGAACAACATTAGTATGGCTATGTACTGGTAACAAGATCAACTGGCCTTGCCAAAACAATCCTTTAATCCCTAGGCTGCCTATATGACGAGATAACTCATCATGGCAAGCATGTATGCTTCGCTGCCACAATGACGAGATAACTCATCATCGAAATATTCTAACTTTTCCCTGCTTTGCATTCAGTTTGTTGACTAAACTGCTGGTAGCTTTAGCTTGGGGAATCTTTCTGGATTCTATTCATAGATAGAAACCCCATCTACGCCATGAGGCAGTGCTTTATTTGAACGTTTTGGTTGGGTTACTGTCCCAGTGTTTGCCAGGCTCCTCTCCTCGCTCGCTCAACAAAATGTCGGACTGACGCTGTGCTCAAGACATGCAATCATAGTGAACTAAATCAACCAAGATTGCTTTCTTTTGCTGATGCTCAGAAAGAATTGAAGCGTAAACTTGAAGAAGACAGTAATAAACGACGACAGAAAGTGACTGAATTATTAGCAGGACAGTGTGAGTGATTTTCTTGGCACTCAGCCAACACGGTCTGATGAGAACTGGATAAAGTGACGTGTGAGAGGGGTGAAGAGGAGGGGGGTGGAGACTGAGGGGGCATGGCCTCTCATCCACATTATCACTTGGAGAAGTCACAATGTATTGTATATCTGTCTCTTTTTATTTATTTATTTTTTTTTTATTGTGGTGGTTCTAGTATGATTTTGTGTATGCAGATATCCATTTGTCCAGAAAATATGATATTTTAGTGCAAATTACCTGACTAATGTTAGTAATGAACAAGTTGAAAATGTGACAAAAAACAAAACACTGATTTCAAAACAACAGCATGTCACTAAAAATATATAAAATGGGAAAACATGTGTTTTGTGTTCTTTATTCATTTACCTTTCAGAAAATATATACTTTTATGGGTCTTTCTCCAATAACAAAGAGCACAGAATTTTTTGAAAATTTATACATTTTTTTGTGGAAAAAACCCTGGCAAATAGATTTCACTTAAATCTTATTTTCCTGGCAGCGAAAGGGTTAACTCTCTCCATACGAACGGCGAAAGAGAAGACGTTAACAGCGTTTCACCCCAATTACCACCATCAAAATATTGCAAGTGGAAGGCTCTTATACTGAAGACGTGAATGTTGACAAAGAATACCACAATTCTGACGACGGAAGCTAAAGGTTGGGTCATTCAGACACCGACTGGACATCCGAAGGATCTGTGTAGAGGAGAAGAGAGGACTGGCTGTACTGAGTGAGTTAAGGAACTGTTGAGAGAGGGAGATGGAGGGGAAGACCGAAAAAACAAAAAAAACATGGACTGACAACATTGCAGAATGAATAGAAGAATCATTTGCAGAGACCCAGGCTTTGATAGCAGTGATGAAGTCATGTAGAGTGCAACAAAATAACAGAAGTAATTAATATATCTATATATATATATATATATATATATATATATATATATATATAAACAGACAAAGATTATGCTCCGTTAACAGTGTGCAACTGGAAAACAATTGTTGACAGGGACATGAAAAAGTTTGGCTTTTTTGTTTACATAGATTGATTTTAGGTAGTTATGGCTCATCTAATACTTTTTAAAGCAAATCATTTTGTATGATTAGAAAAATAATATATTCAAATTTGATGCTTCAAGTAATCATGGTGGCCATATTTTTGGATAAGTTTGTAATGTCACCAAGTTCGGAAACTGACTGTCACTTTTGGCTGATTTTCAAAGCGAATTAGAATGAATTCTTTGAAAAATACAGTGCAAGGACTTTCCAGAAGAAAAAAAAAAAAGAATACTGTGAAACGTCTATGTAAAAGTGTCAGTATGACATGGCTGTTAAAATGTTAATGTGACATGGATGCCTTAGACAGCACTAGGTGTTAAACAGTTAGAACTGTTTCCCCTGTTCAAGCCAAACACCAACTTTATTCATAATTTACAACTTTCATTTTAGAACAATGTCACAGGAAATCTTTCCAGTAAAATTCTTGAACATAAATGTTATTACAATTTCACACACAAACAACACACACTTTTGCTTATTGAAAATGATAAAACAGACTTCACAAGTAAACCTTTGTCCATTCATGAATTAAACTTAAAGACCTTCAAGCAAATGATAATCACTGAATCACTTGCCCAAGACAGAACCAGTTGATTTGAACAACCAGAAGTCTTTCTCATTTTCAAGTCAACACAAACTGATTCACAGGTGTTCTGCTCTCCAAATCAACAGCCGCAGATTCATATTTGAAGGTTGTTATAGGCCCCAGCGCGATTTCCTCGTGAATTCATTAAATGTATGCATACATGCACACTCTCAAGAGGACCCACACATTCACATTGTTACAACACTTACATTAAAACCCGGTGATAGTTTTTTTTTTATATTCAAATTTTTTTTTAATTAGTTCAGTGGGGTTGGCTTGCTTCTTGTTTGATTAATGTTGTTTACCAAAGAAACTGTAATTATGAATTGTTGTGTGGCTGTAGTTTGACTAATCGAATTAGTGAAAGTGGGTGCATGTGAATGTGTGCGCAAATAATATGTGAAAATGTGTGTGTTTGTACATGCTTGTTTCTATGTATATGTGTGTGTGTGTGTGCATGTGCGTGCGTTTGCATATGTGTGTTTGTGTGTGTGTGTGTGTATCCTGAAGTGAATGAATGTATACATATGTAAATCATGTTGTAGTAAATGGACAAAGCAGTGAGAAGAAGAGAAAAAGGGTACCCATATATGAATATTTATTTATTATTAGATGATTCATCAAAGTCATTGAAATTCATAAATATTGTGTGCGTTTATGTGTTTGTTTTGCGTGTGTGTGTGTGTGTGTGTGTGTGCGGGCGTGTGTCCAAAAATAAATAAACACACACAAACATCTAAATTTAGCATTTTCCTCCTTAGTTTATGTCTCTAAAATGTCCCTTCGTTTTCTTGAAAGTCTGTATGAACCCTGCCCTAGTCTTTCAGTCCACCATCACAGCTGTTTCATTACGTCACTCACATTGTCTGAAATAGTTTCTTAGTTCCTGTACTCCTGCTGATGTCTCTTGTTTTGTTTGTTCAACTGTTGTTCTCCTCTGTCGCATTAAAAAACAACAACAACAAAAAAAGTTGTTCTTTGCAGAAAAAAGTGATTTCCTGTCTTTCAAAGGAAAAAAAAAATCAGTAAACTAATTTGTATTTTCAATCTGTTGTTGTAATTCTATTTTCCTGTCTCTCTTTTTGTCTGTCCATCTGTCAGTCCCTGTCTCTCTGACTTGCATTGTCTGTGTGTTTGTGTGTGTGTGTGTGTGTGTGTCTCTGTCTGTGTGTCTGTCCCTCTCTCATTCTCTTGCTTTCTCGTTCTCTCTCTCAGCAGCAGCAGTAAAAGAGCAAACTGCACACTCATCCTTGAGGACATATTACTGTACATGTAGCAGTGGAGACTTGCCATGTCGCATGCAGTCAGTCTGTAAAAGGTCCCATCTCTTGCTGTTTCGTTTTCAAAACTTGCCATGTTGCAGTCAGTCTGTTCACTAAAGGGTCCCATCTCTTGCTGTTTCGTTTTCAAAACTTGCCATGTTGCAGTCAGTCTGTTCACTAAAGGGTCCCATGTTTTGCTGTTTTCAGAAACTGAGGGAGGAGAAGGGAGCATTGATCCGGGTGATCAGCAAACTGTCTAAGTAAAAAAACAAAGAAAAAAAAATCTCTTGGGTCTTCCCCTACTGACTGCTGCCGCTGTTGCTGCTCCTGCCAGCCTTGACCACGAACCACCAGGGCAACAGAAACATTGTTCCCAAGCTGAGCGGATGAGGATGGAAGAGAATTGGGGGGAGGGGAGGTGTGGTGGGAATGGGAGGGGAGGGGAGGAAGAAACAAGCCAGTGTGGACACACACACAGACGCACGCATGCACGCACGCACTCATGCGCACACATGCATACACACTCATGTGCACACACACACATGCACGCACACACACTCACACACTCAGACACACGCACACACATACACACAAAACAAACAAATGTGGAAATAAACTGGTAGCCTTACTAGTCATGGTCATGCTGATAAACAATATAAACAGGCAGTACAAAACAAAACAAAACAAAAGATCACTTGATTTCAAAAGACATAAAGTGCCACTGTGTCCATGCTATCAGGTTTGCTCAAAAGATGACAGGCAACATGCTGTGTTCCTTCATGGCTTTGATATGTTCTGAGGTCGGGCTTACACTCGGGCTTTGCTAGCTTTCTGGTGATCCTCTGGTTAGGGTCCGTTAGTCGTTTCCACCACCACCCTACCCCTCCCAACACCACCACCCCCTCCTCTGCCCCCTGCTCCTACTCCCACCCTGTCTGTACCAACCCAACATTGATCTTTTATGGTCAGGCAAGACTAAAAGAGTGGCAGAATTGTGCCAGAGCAGCATTGTCATAGTGGATTTTAATGATCAGAGTTAGTAGTAGCATTGCGATTTTTATGACAGATTTTAGTGATCAGAGTCAGTAGTGGCATTGTGATTTTTATAATTAATTTTAGTGATCAGATCTGTAGTAGTATTGCAATTTTTGTAACAGATTTTGGTGATCAGAGTCCACAGTAGCACTGTGATTTTAATGATTGATTTTAGTGATCTGAGTCAGTGGTAGCATTGTGACTGATTTTTATGATTGATTTAATAATTGAGTCAGTGGTTGGTAGCATTGTCATTGATTCTTTATGATGAATTTAGTGATCTGAGTCAGTGGTAGCATGTTCTTTTGTATGTTTAAATCTCATTCACATGATCATTGTCAGTGACAGTGTTGTCACTCTTCACAGGTGGAGAAGCTTGAAAGATTTACTGTCATGAAATGGATACATCTTTTATTCTTCAATTGGGGAAAGGGATATATGCATTAGCACAGGAACTGGTAGAAATGTCTACCATTTATTATCAGATGCTCAAAGAGAACATTCGTACATTATTTAGTATTGATCAACTGTCTTTTCCTCCTAGTATCTTTTAAGGGGATGTTTTAACACAAAAAGGGGCTTTGATCTTCTGTTTTTTTTGTACAGTGCAATTTTCCATAGAAATTGAAGTGTGTGCGTATGTGTGTTCATTTGTTCTTTTGCTTAACGGCTATCCACACATACGATTTTAGATGAAAACCCATGTCCTTCTCCACCTCACCCCATGCCTCATGTCATCACTGCTTTCCTTATTTCTGTCTCCTCAATCTACATTTTTTTTTTTTTTTAAAGTGTGAACAGACTGAAACTGACTAAGCAGTCAACCAGTGAAATTACAACAGAGAGCCAGTGGGGCTCCTAATGAAACTGTGAACTGTTTCAAACATAAGTTGACTGTCATGTAAAGCGTTTGCAATGGAAGCAGATGGAACTGCATGCAGATTTTATGAATGGATAAGGTAAAAGTGCTTTCAGCTGTTCACACTCATAGGTATAATGGTAATTGAATTACCACACATGCAAGTCACTTTGGAAGTGAATTTTGTTTCCATAGCATCCAGTTGTTGTCTCTTTATTAGATTGGGTAGCCTTCTGTTACTGCAGTGTCCTTGTGAAGTGTGTGTGTGTGTGTGTGTGAGTGAGAGAGAGAGAGAGAGAGTGTGTGTGTGTATTATGGGTCTTGTCCAATTGTTCAGAACTTTTCTTACCAGAATTGAACAGTGACGAGGAAGTTCAGTCATGTTGTGGAGGAAGTGGCACATATAGTGTAGTGTTTGGAGCATGCATTATAGGTACTGTTTTTTTCTTCTTTTTTTTTTACAGTGTATTTTTTGTTTGTGCTGTACTTTATAATGTGACTTAGAGAACAAGTAAGTATAAATGCTTAGATATAATATCTGCATCATTCTTCACAGGTAATAAATTGCAGCATTTGGATTATTTTTTGTTTTGTGTGAAAATTGGTCATATTATGAGAAGCATTGATTGTTAAAATATGGGAACACTCAGAAATGTGAAAATCCAGAAAAGTAGTTTTGGTTATAAAAATCAAGTTTCTTTTCTGTTTATTATTTGTAACTTCTTTTTTTTTTCTTTTTTTCTTTTTTTTTCATCTGCCTTTGATTCTTTCTGTACCAGATCTGTTCACTTTGGCTGTGACTGCATATGTTTTTACTTTTACTGCAAGTTGTGATCTAAAATTTTGTTTTGCATGATTGAAAAATAGTGGCTAGGATTTAGTTTATGACGTGAACGTTTTTAAACGATTTTTCATTCACTTACATCAGTATTGCTGTGTTCTCCACAGCTACAGCCTTGCTTACATTTTCGTTTTGAAGGGGTTTTTTTGCAGTTGAAATTAAACAAAGAGAGATGAGGTGGGTGAAAAGTTGGGTTGTAGGGAGGGGGGTTGGGGGCAGGGGGCCGGGGGGGGGGGGTGTGGAGAGAGAAAGCAGCCAGCATGGGAACACAGTAAAGGGCCAGAAGTGTGCTTTTATCATTTTCTTTAATCAACTCACTCCGGATGATGGAACGCTGTAGCGTTCCAGATGTAAGGTAGTGTTCTGGACGATGGAATGCAATAGAGGTTTCGACAATTAAAATTTTGTCCACGTTTTCCTTATGGGGTAGCATAACAATTGCAGCTAAACTGGGCATTGCGAACGTGTCAAGGGTCGAATGGAAAGTTTCTTCATGAAATTCCGTAACAACACACTCCACAGTGAGCCACCGAGTTCAGGACCCCACATGACAAGCTAATCTGCAAATGTATCGAAAATGGCATTGCAGGTTATTCAAGTGGAATTTTTTTAGGCAAACTAGATCACCACAGCGGCTTTTACCACTGCTGAAGTGATTGAAATGCTTCAGACTGAAGGTTTCGATATCGACGAGGATGATGAAGACGTTGAATGAAGTATCTGCAGTGAAGAAAGTTACCAGCAAGAAGGTACTGATAGTGACTCAGCTTCTGAGAGCAGTGAAGAGGGAGAGGGGGTGGGGTTCACACGACATGAGAAGAGGGGTCAGTGGGTCAAATACAGTGAGTTTCATTCAGTTACTTTATGTTTTGTATTTTTTGTGATTTTTTTCCTAACCCTAACAAATGGGTCGTCTGTAGGGAAAAGCAAGGGAGAAAACTATTTGTTGGGAGTGAGTTAAACTCACCAGTGTGTAGCATGTAGTGTGTAGCATAATATTTGGAAAACAAACTTACATTTGAAGATCAGTTTGTGTTGAGTGTCACAAGTCTCACTTTCAATGAAGTATCAAACATTGTACTTTTTGTTTTCTTCTTTCTTTAAAAAAAAAAAAAAAAAAAATTATTACCTTTTTTTTTTTTTAAAAAATCACCTTACTTTGTGAACTTTTGGTATTTCACAGGTTTAGCTGTCGGTGGTTGTTAATTTGTGACTGTAGTTCGTTTATTGCAATTTTTAAACCTTGTGATCAGTTCTTGTGATCCTGACATGAAGCCTTTGAACATTGTGTTGTGAGTTGTGTATTATGTTGCTGGTGTGGATACTGATTGTGACGGGGTGTGAGCACGACAGAGCAAGATACTGTGAGCGTGGCACCAGCAAGATCACTATGAGCAGGTGTGAGCGTGACACAGCAAGATACTTTGAGCAGCTGTGAGCGTGACACAGCAATATCACTCTGAGCAGGTGTAAACGTGACATGGCAATAGACTGTGACTGTGTGAGCGTGACACGGCAAGAGACTGTCTCTGGTTGTGAGCTTGACATGACAAGTAAGAGACTGTGACTAGTTGTGAGCGTGAATGACAAGCAAGAGACTGTGACTGGGTGTGAGGGTGACATGGCAAGAGACTGACTGGGTGTGAGCATGACATGGCAAGAGACTGTCTTGGTGTGAGCGTGACATGACAAGAGACTGACTGGGTGTGAGCATGACATGGCAAGAGACTGTCTTGGTGTGAGTGTGACATGACAAGAGACTGACTGGGTGTGAGCGTGACATGACAAGAGACTGACTTGGTGTGAGCGTGACATGACAAGAGACTGACTGGGTGTGAGCGTGACATGACAAGAGACTGACTGGGTGTGAGTGTGACATGACAAGAGACTGACTGTGTGTGAGCGTGACATGACAAGCAAGAAACTGACTGGGTGTGAGTGTGACATGACAAGAGACTGACTGGGTGTGAGCGTGAGATGGCAAGAGACTGACTGGGTGTGAGCGTGACATGACAAGCAAGAAACTGACTGGGTGTGAGCGTGACATGACAAGAGACTGTGACTGGGTGTGAGCATGACGTGACAAGAGACTATGACTGGGTGTGAGTGTGACATGACAAGAGACTGACTGTGTGAGTGTGACATCACAAGAGACTGTCACTGGTTGTGAGTGTAACATGAAAAGCAAGAGGCTGACAGGGTGTGAGTGTGACATGACAAGAGACTTGCTGGGTGTGAGTGTGACATAATAAGAGACTGACTGGGTGTAAGCGTGACATGACAAGAGACTTGCTGGGTGTGAGTGTAACATGATAAGAGACTGACTGGGTGTGAGTGTGACATCGCAAGAGTCTGTCTGGGTGTGAGCGTGACATGGCAAGAGACTGACTTGGTGTGAGTGTGACATGACGAGCAAGATACTGACTGTGTGTGAGCATGACATGATAAGATACTGACTGGGTGTGAGCGTGACATCACAAGAGTCTGTCACTGGGTGTGAGGGTGACATGGCAAGTGACTGGGTGTGAGGGTGACATGACAAGAGACTGTGTGTGAGCGTGACATGGCAAGAGACTGGGTGTGAGCGTGACATGACAAGCAAGAAATTGACTCGGTGTGAGCGTGACATGACAAGTGACTGTGACTGGGTGTGAGTGTGACATGGCAAGAGACTTTGACTGGATGTGAGTGTGACATGGCAAGTAACTGTGACTGGGTGTGAGTGTGACTGTGTGAGCATGAAATGGCAAGAGACTGTGACTGTGTGCGAGCATGACATGGCAAGACTGACTGCGTGTGAGTGTGACATGACAAGCAAGATACTGACTGGATGTGAGTGTGACATGGCAAGTAACTGTGACTGGGTGTGAGTGTGACATGACATGACAAGCAAGAAACTGACTGCGTGTGAGCATGACATGGCAAGAGACTGTGACTGGGTGTGAGTGTGATATGACAAGCAAGAAACTGATGAAGGAGCTGAAGTTTGGATTTAAAAAAAAAAGAACAAATAAAACAAGGAAAAAAAACAAAAAAACTGTTCACATCCTGAATTGTACTGATCAGAGTGGTAGGGAGATTATGTGTGTGAAAGTGTGTGTGTGTGTGTGGCTATTGAGTCCATTTTATGTCTGACTGTGATTCTCATAGATTGTTTGTGAAGCATTTATCAACAGACATAAATTTCTCTGGTTGAGATGATAAAATATTCTGTTCTGTCTTATACAATTACATATTTAAGGTGACAAATGCATGTGATACACAAATGGTGCTACATTACTTAATTTAAGCAGATTATTAAGATCATGTGTGTTGTTTTCAGCAAAATGTGGATGAATGTTTGAATCATGATGTTGTGAGAAATTATTTGATCACTTTGGGGGGGTAGTGTGGGGACAGGGGTACAGTTGTTTGTTTTTTTAAATGTCAGCATAATATATGTTTTATCTTTGTTTTAAGTAAAGAAATTTTAACAAAACGCAATTTGCTTTTGTTGGATGACTTCTCTCCCCCCCCCCCCCCCCCTCTCTCTCTCTCTCTCTCTCTCTCTCTCAAACATATTTGAGATTTGACAGTTTGTGTATATTAAGGGAATGTGTGATTATCTTCCCAACCAAACCGTATATCTGAATGCCTAAGGAAGGGCACGTAGGTTTTTGACCTTGTTGTGGTAACACAAGATATCTTAACAATGTGATCGGACACAGAAATGTTTACATATTACATATTGTCAAAGTTTTGTTTTTGGTTTTGTTTTTGTGCCTAACATAACCATGAATTTAGAGTGACCTTACATATGGATTAAATGAATATGAGTTGAGAATTCAGAAGTGTGTGCACTATAATTCAGAGTGGTTCCCATAGACCCCCTAACATATTAGATTGATATTGACATTCTCCAGACAGCTCAAATTTGATACCAAGGTTAGTATGACTGCAAACACAGAATTAGCTGTTAGAGGTCTGTTCTGCTTGTTCAAGGAAAATATGAAAATATACCAGTATTTTAGATTCATGTTTCATTTTTTGTGTGTGTTACATGTAGAAGAAATTTAGCAGAAATGTATTGTGCCTGCAGTACACACCTAGTTCATCAGTCTTATGACTTCAGATGATTATAGTATCTCTTTGATCTTGCGCAGCAACAGTGTTAACTATTGACACAGGAGGTATGTGTGTGTGTGTTGAGGAGCAGGGTCTCTCTCTCTCTCTCTCTCTCTCTCTCTCTCTCTCTCTCTCTCTCTCTCTCTCTCTCTCTCTCTCTCTCTCTCTCTCTCTCTCTCTCTCACACACACACACACACACACACATCAAATTAAGGTTATGATAAATGTTTCTAATGATTTGGAATGTTATCAAACCAGCAATCTGAACCAGTTTCTTTGCCCTTTTTGTCAAATTAAGGTCTTATGAATATTTCTGATGATTTGGAATGTTATGTAGACCAGCAATCTTAACCAGTTCCGTTACACTTTTTGTCAAATTAAGGTTATGATAGATATTTCTGATGATTTGGAAAGTTATATAGGTCAGTGATCTTCACCGGTTTCTTTGTACTTTTTGTCAAATCAAGGTTACAATATTTCTGATGATTTAGAATGTTTCATAAGTCAGTGATCTGAACAAGTTTCCTTGCACTTTTTGTCAAATTAAGTTTATGATAAATATTTCTGATGATTTGGAATGTTACATAAGTCAGTGATCTTAGCAAGTTTCCTTGCACTTTTTGTCAAATCAAGGTTATGATAAATATTTCTGATGATCTGGATTGTTACACAGGCCAGTGATCTTAAGTACTTTGTTGCTTCACCCATTCTGAGGCCAGAGAATCAGCACCTTCCAGACTGTTTTTGAGCCTGTAAAAGAGTGTCTTTTATCGTGGTGCCAGCTAGGGATTGGTAACACTGGTGTAAGGTCACAGTATCATTTTTATTTGATTTATTTTATATTATTGAGTCAATATTAACACTTTAAGTGTGATTTTTGTCAATCATGTTAGATATATATATATATATATATATTATTTTTGTTTTTTTGTATTTTTTTTGTCTATTCTGGAGGATGTGATTCCTGCTCCAGATGGATGGATGAATGCACACACACGCGCACGCGCGCACACACACACACACACACAAACACGCAAACACGCACGCACGCACGCACACACATTTGAAATGAACAATCATATTTAAGACCTTACTTGGCTGTGGACAGTTGTGCTTTTTGTAAATATTGGTGTACATTTTTGGGGCCGCATATATCTGTTCAAATTTATGTATATTTGCATTAATGCC
This sequence comes from Babylonia areolata, assembly GCF_041734735.1. Lineage (NCBI taxonomy): Eukaryota > Metazoa > Mollusca > Gastropoda > Neogastropoda > Buccinidae > Babylonia > Babylonia areolata. The sequence continues at coordinate 26,841,005 of NC_134881.1, forward strand.
GAGCCTTGTTTTGTGATCGCCTGATCTCTGGAAACAAGACGGGTCTGAAATTTTAAGATTGAGATTTTTTTTTTTTTTTTAAGGTATCTGCACAATCATCAGCATGTGATTTTTTTTTTTTTTCAATGGTAACTCCTGTACTATTATTGGGATGTGATATTTGATTATTAGCATGCCCACCCCCACCGCACCCCACACAGTTATGTACTGTGATATTCTTGATGAATGTCAGCGTACAGGTCTGTCATTGAAATTATTTCTCGCAAGAGATCCGTCAGTAATTGATGATGATGATTGGTGTTGTTATTCTAATATCATCATCTTAGATGAACAGACTATAAACAAATAAATGAACGAAATAATGATAATTGATGGACCTTATCAGAACTGCCTGAAACAAAAAGGTATCTTTTTTTTTTTTTTTTTTTTTTTTTTTTTTTGAGGGGGGAGCTGGAATTTTTGCAGAAAGCATCAGTGCTGCAATGTGTGCTGATTGTGTAAACTTTAAATTTTTTATTTATTTTATTATTTTTTTTTTTTTACAGATTTCATTCTGTTTTCACGAAGATATTTTAAGGTTGAATATTAAAAATTTAAGCATTGCTTCTTTTTATTTTACCTTTTTTTTCCTTTTTTTTTTTTTTTTTTTTAAACTCCTTTTGGATTTTTTAAGAAGTGGGTTTTTTTTTCAGTTTGTGGCATCATACACACTTAAATTTATTGCTATTTATGATCATGATCATCAATCCATCATGATTAGCCATTGTGAAATCACTTTTACCAAGTGTGACCCTTTCTCAGAAAGATTCACTCTTTTCTCAGAAATATTTCAGGCTCAGTGTTTGAAAGACTCCATGGAATTTGAATGAGGTACTTACAGGAAGAACCTTTTTGCCAGTAGTTTTAAAGCCAACTTGCACGCTTCTTTCAAATTCCCTTTGGATTGAGACGGATGTGATGAGAGCATGTTTGCTTCAACACGCTTTTCAACATGCATGAGACTTAACTGTCTGTCAGTCAGTTCATCAGCTGCTTGACTGCAGCTAGTTGTTTGTGGTTATCAGGTGATTAACCCCATGACTGCTAAACCTTAGTGACGTAAGTTTGAAAGGTGGTTAGTTACTGCTTTTTGTGTTCTAAGCGATGGTGTGATTGGTTTTGCTGTGCAAAAGTAATGTAATCCAAATAGGAAAGCAGCCCAAGTACAGAAAGGTGACTGACATCCTGACCTATATGTAAGCTCTTTCCTGTCTCAGCAGTGTGACACTGTAGGCATTTACTGATCAGCGTAATGTACTCATCAACAGCAGTAGAGGGGTTAATGATCCATTTGCAGCCTTGTTTGCTTTCACTGAAGAAATTTGCTTTGAAATGACCTATTAGGAAGACCCATGATATGTTTGACTGTACATAGTGGAATTTTTTTTTTTTTTTAACACTCTTAAAGAGCAAACAAAAGATGGTGCTATTTTTTGTGATGCTGCTTGTACTTAGTATTTGAGTGACATTGTACATAACATATGTTGTGTTTGCCAATCGATGCATTTTGTGAATCTCTTGCATGTTTAAAACCGCCAGTTGTGCTTTTGAGTGGGAAGGTGTTACTTTCAGTTCTGTATTTGGGGGGTTGCTGTTTTTTTGGTATTGTTCGCATTTGTGTCTTTTGCTGAAATGAAAAGCACTAGAATGGATGTTGATAGAATGTTACATGATGATCACTTTGTCATATACTGTGTTCCCAGTACAAAAGCATTAGTCTCACGCTAAAACCAAAGGCAGATCGATTGTCCTCGTAAAAAACTATCCATCTGCATATGATATGATTATAATTATATGGTTGGCTTCAGGAGTATGAGGACAAGAGTGAGTGGGGAATGTGTGATGAGTTGGTTTCTAAACACACACACTGAGGCACAAGACATGCTTGCTTGAAGTGAGTTGATTTTGTGTATGTTGATAGCACTGCAGAGTCCGTCTGCTGACAGACTGTAGTAAGCAAAATGTCTTTTCTGTTGTAAACTTTGAGTGTTGTCTGTTTCTTTCTTTCTTGTGTTGAAGACACACACACAGACACACGCACACGCGCACACATATGCATGTGTGTGTGCACACACACACACACACACACACACATGCGTGCGCGCATGCAGGGCATATTATAACATTTTCTACAGTCCTGATGCCTCTTCAGGGATGAAAGGGTTACTTTCAGTGAAGCATGCAGCATAATCTCTCACATTTCTCCTGCATAATCAGAGAGCTTGTGTCAGAAAAGTAAACAAAATGTTGAAACATATGAACATATCCATCAATGTGAAAATGTTTATGTGACATTCATAGGTTGATGAAACAGTGGTGATGCCAGTGATATGATGATACTGATGATGATAATAATGATGATAATAACAATATTACTGATAATAATGTTTATAGTGATGTGATTATTATGGTTGGGGAGGTACTATCATTTATGAAGTTAATGCCTTGCCCCCCTGATCACAATCACAATATATATATATATATATATATATATATATATATATATGTGTGTGTGTGTGTGTGTGCGCGTGTGTATTCTCTCTCTCTCTCTCATGAGGACTGGATGTAAAGCTCACCAGTGCTAATCTCTTATCCTCAAAAATAAAGAATTCTGTTTTGTCTTGTCTCTCTCTTTTATTTTTGTACTTTATTTCTAATCAGGTGTACTGAATATTATGACTATTATATATGTACTGGCTGTAATCACGAGAGATGGTATTCTTGCTTTGATGACAACTGAAAGATGTGCCTGTTTTGATCTGTGATTTTAGTTTATTGGCTTGGTTTTTTTTTTTTTTTTTTTTTTAAGAGTTATGCAGTCTTTCAACCGCTGTGCTGTATTGTATATGAATGTGAGTGTTTAATGTCAAACAAATTGCGCATTGTCACCAGTATGAGTGTCTCTTCACAGTACAATTCAGGGTGTGAACTCAAGTTATTTAGCTGATTGTGAATACAGATAATTTGGCATTTCTTTTTTTTTTTTTGGAGGGGGGGGGGGGGGGGGTTGGTTGGGTTTTTTTTTTTATTTTTTTTTTTTTATTGTTGTTGTTTGTTTGTTTGTTTTTTTCTGCTCTCTCAAAACTCTTTGAATTTTCAGTCTCATGTAATTCATGTTTGGTGTCAGTTGTTTAATTGTTGTTGTTTTACACCAGCAACTAACTTGTTTTTATGTAATGTGTTTTTGGTGGGGTTTTTTTTCTTTGTCAGGAATTCACACAGCTAAAGCAATTGTTATATGAGTACTTGCTGCTGTGTTTTCTCACTTATGCAAACTGATCATGACATGTATAGCATTTTTCTAGGATTATTTCAACTCTACTAACTTAACAATTTTTCATTGTTGCTATTTTTTGACTGCTTTCTGAATTAATTTCTTTGGAAAAAAATAAGAAAAAGAGAAAAAAAAAGACTTTTAAAGTGAGATTTTATTTTCTTTATTGGTTGTGACAGCAGATTTCTTTGTAGAGAAATTGCTCGTGCGTGTGTGTGTGTGTGTGTGTGTGTGTGTGTGTGTGTGTGTGTGTGTGTGTCCTCCTTCCCCCACCTCTCTCTCTATCACTTTCCCTTAATCCCCATGCACCTTCCATTTATTTTTCTTCTTATCTATGTGAAATACTGTTTGACTTAAAAAAAATTTTTTTTGGATAGATTCCACAAGTGAACACATATGTTATTTCAGGTCATTTTTCTTCTTCCTGGTATACTTGTTTTTCTTCTACTTTGATTAAATGT
>NC_134881.1:26849778-26877278 GCF_041734735.1 Babylonia areolata
TTATGTTCACTCATGTCTTATTTATTTATTTATTTATTCTATCATTCCAACCTATAGAATACACATGCGTGTTAAATGACACATGAAAAAGAAAAATGTCTTCAAGTTAAACTAGTTAAAAACTTAAGTTAAATGTTCATATTTGATTAATAATTTAATGATTTATAAATTATACTTTAGTCAGCCATATTTCACACACACACACACACACACACACACACACACACACACACAAATTAAATGCAAGAAAAAAGTATTCAGGACAAAATCAAATATATATAAAACTCACCAACAGTTAATACATTGTTGGTGTCTTTGTGTTTGTCTTGACGTTCAAGGTGATAACAGTGCCTCGTGATTTGTTGTCATTTATTTATTTATCTATTTATTTGTGGGGGAACAAGGTGATTAAGTTCTTTCGCTGCTCATCTGTAGTCATTTCTCTGCATTAAATGACCATTTGAAATATATATTGATTATGATAATGTGGTAACATTTGCAGAGCACCGGAGACTCGTTGGACGAAGATGATGATGAGAGTAACATGAACCAGGAGACCAAGAAAAACACAGCGTTTAATGAGAGCACCACCTCCCACTCTCATGGACTGCATCATCATCATCATCATCACCACCACCATGGCCAACATACATATGAGGTCAGAGAAGTGTTCTTTTTGTCTCCTCTCACACATCAGATCCACGGCACACAGACATATTTTTAATTTAATAAACTCTCTTTCTCTGTGTGTCTCTGTCTCTCTCCACCCCATTCTCCCTGTCTCTCTCTGTCTGTGTCTGTCTATCTGTCTGTCTGTCTATCTCACACACACACACACACACACACACACACACACACACACACACACACACACACACAGAGATAGACACAGTGAGATGCAGGCGCGCGCGCGCACACACACACACACACACACACACACACACACACACACACACACACACACACACACACACAGATTCAGTCATAGTGCTCATACCAGAAACAATTATACAGCACTTGACCAGTTGTCTTGTCAGAAAACAGCCATTGTGAAGGTCTCTTCAACATTGTGCTTGAGTCAAGAGTCATTTTGCCTTAATGTGGAATTGCTTGGAGTGATCTCAAGAGATAATCTTGAATGAAGAGTGGTGATAAGTGAGTAACACTATCAGGTGCAGCATTCAGACACTTAAAAAAAAAAAAGAAGAAAAAATAAAAGAAGAGGTAACTGTATAAATGTCCATGAAAAAAAAGCTATTTTAAAATTAGATAGAAAAAATGTTGTGTACATGCATATATTATATAATATGGTCATTTTGCTGCTGTTGTTTTTAAGCACTTGTGGGAAGAGATTGACAATGTCTTATTTACTTCTCTAAAACAGTACTTAGCAATAGTGTAGGATCCTTGTTCTGAATGTTCTTTTTTTTTTATTATATTAAATTAATATATATATATATATATATATATATATATATATATATATATATATATATATATATACACATACATACATATATATATATATATATATGTATATAACTGATACATTCTTTACAGTCTAAGACATTAATTGAAATTGACATTACTGAATTATAAGACACTCTAGTCTCGTTTCAAACCACATGGACAAACAAGGAAATGGTTGGAAAATGTATGTCCATCCCTTTCAGAGGTTGTTTCCTGTTTGAAAACCTGTCAATAATATGAATAAAATATACCAGTTAAATCAGTCATGACTTAGCCTGGGGTTTGTGTTACTCAATACATCAAATTGCTGATGTCCATCTTTTCTTTAGCACGGACTTTGACCTTTACTACATGATTTGATAGCTCAACAAAGTACTTTATAAATCATTCATTTTGTAGTATATTCCAGCTCTTGTGCAGTTTTTTAAATGGACACCAGTCTCAGTATGAAATTAAGAAATTATATCAGTCATCATCATGTCTGGTGAAATTCCTAAGACTATCTCTTTTTAGGCATTGATTGATGAAATCTTGTGTTCATTCTGTTACCTTGTCCAGCTGTTCCATAATATTTAATAATGCAGATGCTGAAGTTGCATGCATGCAGATCCAGTAAATTTGGCAGCAAAGCTGTGTAGAAAAATTCTTTTTTCAAGTTCTCCTGTGAACCTTGAATTAATCTTTTTTACTTATCTTTTATTTATTTTTTATTATTATTTTTATTTTATTTTATTAATTATTATTAAACTGTTTTCACAACAGTGATAGTATCATTAGTAGACAGTTTCATCTTCTGTTGCTCAGATTTCAGTTTAACTATACCCCCGGAAATAGAGTATGGTTGTCTTCATTAAAACTTGGTGGGCTGGGGTAAAAACATTTATATTATACATGTAAAACTAAAAGCCCTCTCATAGCGTACAGACATGTATATGAATGATTGTGGGGGTGCACGAATGCAGAGTCCTGAAGAAGAAGAAGAAATGTAACCATGACATAACCTGGAGCAGCAGCAGGAGCTGCAGCATTAAATTTGGAACTTCAGTGGAGCACTCATGTTTTAAAACTATAAAAGACTGATTTGACATGGGATAGCATTGTTCCATTCTTTTATGGCTTTTTTTTTTTTTGTTTTGTACTGGGCGTTCTGAATTCATTAAGTAGCCACAACAGTTAAGTTCTACAATTCTTTTTTTTTTTTTTTTTAAGTTTACAATATTCATTGATGCTGTCTGGAAATATGTATGACTGAAAAAATGAGGAAAAGATAACGTTTGAAGCAAAGATGCAAGCAAACATACACTACAGTCAACACATTTGCGTGCGCGCACACACACACACACAGCTAGAGGCACACAGACACACACACACACACACACACACACACACACACACACACACACACACACACACAGAGCATGACAATTAGTACTTAAACAAAATGTCAGCAGTCAGCAGCATGTGTGAAAGGACATTATAAACAAAATAACTCGTCCCACATTTAACTCTTTGTGCATTATACACATTATACATAATTTAATAGATACAGATGTGTGTGTGTGTGTGTGTGTGTGTGTGAAGGGAGAATGCATGAAATGATGAATGGATGTATGATTTATTTGTGCAGATCTATATAAAATACTGACACAGAGTCTAAGCTAGAGAAGGAGGATTTGATTAACAACAGTCAAGTGATCAACATTGTAAAGTTTATCTTTGTGTGTTTCAGTCCATACCACCAGCAGGTAGCTTTTTGCCTCGAGGCAACAAGAGGTGAGTGTCCACTTAATGAAGAATCCTTTTGCGGTTTGGTGCTGTGAGATTGTGGCTATGGCATAGTTTGTACTGATAAATTTTGTAAGCTTATTACTTTAGATTTCAGACTTGATTATGTCCTCTTGAAAAAAGGAAAAAATTCCTTGCAAGCATTTATAGTTTATACACAAAATATAAGCACGAGGACATATATGCATACATGTCCCCTCCTCCACTTTCTCCCCTCCATATGTGCAAAGTAATATGTATTGTATAGCACACTTGCTAGTGCACATGCACGCACACACACATATTCTTGCAAATTTTTTCACCCTCACGTTGGACTCCATGCAGACACACATCATTGTAGATAATGCTGTCACACCGAGTTACTGCTGCTCAGACTTCTCAGAATTGAGAAATTAAATGGAGCAGTTGTTTGAAAGAAAGTGAGTAAAGGAGATTTGGATGTGACTCAGCTAGTTGTGTATTCTGCCGCTTTGATTTGAATCGAAGAGCTGCATGTTTTGTTTCACAGCCTGCTTGATTCAGAGTGAAGTTGTTGATGGCTCGTTTGGTTGGATCTGCTTTCTTAATGTGGACTGAGTTTTCTCTTGCATTGTTTATACCTCCTGGCATCTTGACGGGTATTACTTGTTAGTTGTGTCCTGTTCAGTTTCAATACAGCTGATGAGGTCAAAGTCTTTCCCATCTGTGAAGTCAGGTCCCCAGATCTTACATGGGTGGAGTAAGGAAAACTTGAGTATAGAATAGAATAGAATATGTCTTTATTACCAAGTGTACCGGGGTCACAAGGAATATTGGATGGGATAGTACACAACAAGAAACAAACATAAATCGAAAATCATACACAAACACAGATACAGTAGAAATTAGGATACATACAACTATTACAAGTGCATATCAGTATAAAAACTTGTGCATACTCACACATGTACGCACTGCACACACACACACACACACACACACACACACGTTTGAACAGAAACTGCATATTACATGTGGATGGGGTTGATGACTAGATCTTCAGGTAGATTGTTGTTGGTTGCACAATTCTATTTATCACACTGGATTTGTTCAAGAGACAGGGCATTGACAGCTTTGTGGAAAAAGCTATTGGCGAAGCGATTGGTTTTCATCCTTATACTTCTATACCGTCGACCAGAGGGGAGCATCTTGAAAATCCCCAAAGCTGGATGTGATTCGTCCTGGCTGATTGATTTTGCTTTTTTGAATAGCCGCTTAAAATATATAGTACCATTCCTAAAGTTACAAAACCTTGCTGAAACTGGGCCTTGAACCCTGATCAGTGTGCATGGTGAATACCGAATCAGGAAGTTCAGCGCCCAACCAGTTCACTACTGTGCCTCCTCACGACTGATCAAGAGTGAAGTTTGTTTCATTTGCAGCCTGAATGATTTGTTTCATTTGGTTGTAAACCTGTTTAGCGGTGACATTTCAGATTATGATTTTAAGCTATTCACTGATCATGATTAATGACACTGCATACATGGGTAAGCTAGCAGCAGTTTGAGGAAATGATGTGCAGGTTGCTCTGGACAGTGTTTGGTAACCTCTTGACACTTTCTGCTGAGATTTCATGAGTTAGAGAGGTTGTTCCACTTCCAGTCAGATATAAATTATAATTCTCTCTCTTTCTCTCTGTCTCTCTGTCTCTCTCTCTATATATATATATATACATGTGTGTGTGTGTGTGTGCTTGTCGGGTTCGAATTCTTGTTTGGACGAAGGTTGTGAACAGTTTCAGGCTGCTTCCTTAAATTGTCAGTTGACTACAGACTGTAACAGTGTAAGGAAAAACTGGTTCGCCTGTCTCATAAATTCTGTGCATATAAAGTGTAGCAATCATCTGCTCATCTGTGTTACAAACTTTGCAGATTTGCAAATGTTGAAGCCTTTTTGGGTAGATTCTATCAGTTAATTAACTGCCCTTTTCCGGACACCTGTATTTTCATGTCCAGACCTTTGACAATAAAGTACATCACTGATTCGGGCAATTACAGATGAACTGTGTTTTGTTACAACCTGATTTGGACTGGCCCATGAACTTTTTCTGTGAAATTATGTAAATGAGACCCCCCTGTTTTTTTCTTTGTTTAAAAATCCAAATGAGGTGAACTGTTCATGTTATGGTTTTGCAGTCCTTCTGATCTCGAAGCAGACCTGGAGGACAACCAGGACTATGACAGCACCGTCAGCCATTCCGAAACCAACCTCACCCTCATTGGCCGATCTGAGTCTTCCGACACCCACAAATTATCAGGCGTCCGCTCATACAAGACGCTGTCCGGATACTCCAAGTTCTCCCCCGAAGCGTCGCGAGCGTCATCTGCTCCCAGGTGCGTGGTGGCCTCACAGGCTGCCTCCAGTGATCAGGATGCAAAGATAACACCACCCTCCTCCGCCCTGTCCAAGTCATCGGTTTCAGCACTCGTGTCCAAGTACGCCTTCAGCACAGATCCAGAGCCGTGCCTCCAGCGAGACCCCGGTTCCATCAGCAAAGACGCCGGCACATCTCGTGTCGCGGGCTTCGGTGCTCCCAAGGACTCGTGGCGACCGGAGCGGAGCTTTGGAACTAACCTTCCGTCGCGCATCAATGAGCAGGAGCAGGAGAGCAGCGAGAAGGGAAGCAACAGCAACGGGAGCACCAGCAGCGCGGGTGGGAGCTACTACACCTCGCGCTTCAGCTTTCAGTCTGCGCGGCCGTTCTCGGCACAGCCCTCCTCTGCCACCGCTGACGGTTCCGGATACATTCAGAAGGTGAGGCTGAGAATGGTGTGTGGGTGGAATGGATGTTGAACACTTTCTTTTTTATCATAACGTTTTTAAAAGAATGATGAATTATGCAACTTGTAAGTATAATGTTGATAATAATAGTGATGATAATAATAATGATAATAATTATTATGATGATAATATTCAGCACTTTTTCTCAAATAGAGCTCAAAGCGCTTTACATACATGTACAAAGAAACACATTTCAGCTGTTTGAAATTATGCTTTCGAGAAAGATAAAAAGCTGGAGAGAGTTGTGTGTGTGTGTGTGTGAAGTTTGTAAATTATGTGCATGTTGATGTGTGTGTGCCATTATATATATGTATGGAAATTTGTTTATTTAATCATCTAACCGTTCAGTACTGGGAGGATTACATCACAACATGTATAGCCTTCCTTGCCTGGACTAAGAGTAACATGTTTAGCTGCATTGAATTTGATGTATCTTGTGGATTCTTTAAAATGGCATTTTGCGGAGATCACTCATAAGTTGTTTCGCCTTTAAGTGTTTGCAACACTCATTTTCAATATGATATCATTATCAACGAATATCAAAGATCAACTGAACTGTTTTTTTACATGTACATCTTGGAACACTTTTTGTTTTATACTTGCCAAGTAGTGAAACATGATTTTCTTACTATATTTGTCACAAACAAAAGTTGCAGAAACAGTGCCAGAATGTGTCAGAACTTCATCAATAAGTCAGCTGGAAGTTTATCAAGAGTTGTACCTCTTCATTGTTTATAAAATGTTTTTAAAAATCTAATTCAGTATGTAGAACAACCAGTTTGATAAATCCTGATTTGATGCTCCAGTGAAAATACAGTGTTGTTGCCCTAACGGTGCTCAAGTGTAGAGCAGAATGCCTTACACTGTCAGGGATACAGCTAAGGTAATTAAAAAAGTTGATTCTTTGAGATGGATTACTTTAAGTGCCTTATATTAATCATACGCTGCACTGTGCTACCCCAGGGAGAAAGTAATATGACAAAAGACAAACAATGGTGATGACCAAAATATTCTGACCTGTAAGCTCTGTGTTATCTCAGTGGGGCAACAGCCCTTCGTTGACAAACATACTCGTCTGCAGTAGTCAAAGGGTAAACAATATGAAAGTATAACCGGTTAACCCTTACCCTACCATAGTTTGTTGAACATCACAGCAGGATTTCCCCCTTACCCACACTTTGTATGTTGAACATTACAGCCTTATGCCCCTTTACTGAACACTGTTGAACACTACAGCAGTATTCTCCCTTAGCCTAATTTGTTTGTTAAACGTTACAGCAGTATTCCCCCTTACCCTAATCTTGTTTGTTGAATGTTGCAGCAGTATTCCCCCTTACCCTGACATTGTTGAACATTGCAGCAGTATTCCCCCTTACCCTGACATTGTTGAACATGGCAGCAGTATTCCCCCTTACCCTCACATTGTTGAACATGGCAGCAGTATTCCCCCTTACCCTCACATTGTTGAACATTGCAGCAGTATTCCCCCTTACCCTAACATTGTTGAACATTGCAGTAGTATTCCCCCTTATCCTGACATTGTTGAACATTGCAGCAGTATTCCCCCTTACCCTGACATTATTGAACATTGCAGCAGTATTCCCCCTTACCCTGACATTGTTGAACATTGCAGCAGTATTCCCCCTTACCCTGACATTGTTGAACATTGCAGCAGTATTCCCCCTTACCCTGACATTGTTGAACATTGCAGCAGTATTCCCCCTTACCCTGACATTGTTGAACATTGCAGCAGTATTCCCCCTTACCCTGACATTGTTGAACATGGCAGCAGTATACCCCCGTATACTAACATTGTTGAAAGTTGTAGCAGTATTTCCTTTTACCCTAACATTGTATGTTGAACATTGTAGCAACTGGACAAGGAGAAGGATGAGAACAAGAAACTGCAGCAACAACTGGAGCAGAAGGACAAACGTATCGCCGAGTTGGAACGAATTGTCACCATGTTGAACAGGGTATGTTTTGTGTGTGTGTGTGTGTGTGTGTGTGTGTGAAGATGATGGATGGGTGGATGGGCATGTGTGTGTGTGTGTAGTTTGTGTGTGTGTGTGGGTGCATGTGTATTAGCTCACAATGTGTGCAGCTTGTGTGTGTGTTTAAAAATATATATTGTATAATTTTCTGTACAGATAGTGAGATACATATAATGATATATGATATATATGTTTGCACATGTCATAAAGAGAAATGAGTACTTACTCAGTGAATTTGTTCCTTTACAAACTGAATAGATCTTTGTCATGAAAACCTGTGGTTGGATTTTTATTTATTTTTGTATTGTATTTTATTGTAAGTATTATATTGTATTATTACTCTTTGTCAAAACAAAATTCTCTGTGTGATATTGGGGCTGCTCTCCCTGCAGAAAAACACCATGCATTTGTTTAATCTTTTTCTGCCTGCAGATGTATTTGTTTTATTATCAAAGTGAATATTTTAATTTTGCCAGGGATAAAACTTTTGTTTCAGTCCTCATGTTCTTTATTGTGGGCTAAGTCAGAAAGTGCATGTTACACATGACATGGGACTTTGGTTTATCATCTCTTTCAAATGGCTTGTGCCCAGACCACCACTCAGGGGGAGATAATACTGGCAAGTGTTGGATTCAAAAAAGTTTGTGTGTGCTCAGATTATCTCACTTCATAGGCAGACGCGTTACCACTAGGCTACCGCATCTCAGATTTTTTTGTCGTGTGTTGCAGGAATGCGATGATCTGGATGTGGACAATGTCAAGCTTCAGGAAGAGAACAAAGCTCTGATTCGAGCAATGCAACAACTGAGTTCAAACATGTAAGTCGTGAAGGTATTTTCCAGCCATCTTGTTAAACCCCCTACAGCTTCATGCAGGGAAAGAAAGGGAAAAAAAAACCGATGGACTGTTGAAAAACATTTGCAGACATGGAGGAATCTGGGGGAATCTGGTCAACAGTTCTGTTGGGTGCCCCAATGACTCTTCACAACAGAGTTGAGGGAGGAGGAGAAGAAGTGAGTTTCACGGAACGCTGAATACACGTCTTCTCTGTGATCTGGTCACCAAGGGACCAGTCTGTCTTATTGATAAGTTGTACAGTTCTATGTAGTTTAAGAAGTAAGTTTTGTCTGTGAGTGTAAAAGATCTGTAGGAGTCACATATATCAAAGGGAAAAGGTCTGCATTTATGAACAAACTGTTGGTGAGGTTATGAAGTTTGTTATATATAGAGAGAGACAGATATGCATGAAAACTGAAGTATATATTGTAACATGAAATGTGATGCTTAATGAAAGACATGTTTCCTTGTTAGCATTTGGAACATGAATGCATCCATGTTTTTATGATGTTTGTTTTTTTTTGTCCAGGAAAGTTGAAAAGGACTGTTAGTGACACTGAGGGCTCATCCAGTGTTATTGGTTGTGATTGATGGAAAAAATTTTGTGCATGCTTAATTTATGATACACATGATGTGATGGGTTATACTGTGTAAGATGTTGAATTCCAGTATTTGATATGATAAAGATTTTTTTTTTCTTTCAAGCTTCAGACATCAGTAAGACAGTATTTTTAGAACACAAACTATATATTCTAGACAAAAGCACAGATGACAGGTTAGTGATACATCAACTCACCATAATTTCTTTTGCCCCACCCCTGAAACAAACTTACGGTAGGCTCTCAAGGCCTGATCAGTGCATTGGCTTTACTCAGGTCAGATATAAAGATGTACCGTAAAGTTCGGTCTATTGAGCGCACTGGTATATAAGCCGCACCCACTAAATTTTGAAAAAAATTAAACTTCATACACACATGAGCCACACTGGCTTATAAGCCGCACTTGTTACTGGTACTGGAACACATACTGAATACATGCACTACAGAAAAGCTGTCAGTACTGTAGGTTATGAAAAAAACACAAGCGGAAACAACACAAAGAAAAGCAAGCGAAAATACTGCTGGTGCCACCGGAGATTAGAAAAGAGAGATAAACCACTTGCAGAAATTGCTGAAGCCAGGCAGCCTGCGCCGCGAGACGCATTCATTATTCATGAGCTGCCTTTGCCCCGCCCAAACTAAGGGAAAGCGTCAGTCGAACGCAGTCTCCTGAGTGATTTTATAATTTGGATTACACCTTTTTTCCCTTTTATGTTTGCTTCATCCCACGCAGATGTCAAACTCAATTTTGTTGTGAATAACATTCCTAAATATTTATATGTATTGGTTACTTTTATTTCCCTATCACCACAGCACCATTTTTCACGAGTCGAAAGATGACCTCCATTGCGGAAAACTATAATATTGGTCTTATCGAGATTCACTGTTTGTTGTAGTCTGTCTGTTTCTTGCTTAAGGGCATTTAATTGATTTTGTAACCCTATGGGTGTGTCAGACAAGAGAACAACATCATCAGCAAATAGCATTAAGAGCAAATCTGTTGCGCCAGGTATCATTTGTATTCCATGTCTCCCCTTCTTTGATAACTCCACTGCCAATTCACCGATGAAAAAGGAAAACAGCTGTGAGCTTAGCATACAACCTTGTTTAACCCCTCTTGGACACTGAAAAAAGTCTGAATAAATACCTTTGTCACGAACACATACAAGTACAGAATCGTAGATGCTTTTAACAGCCATGTAAAACTCCCGAGAGAGAGAGACAGAGACAGAGACTTAGAGAGAAAGAGCACAATACAACGGTCTGCTCGGGCAACATGAAGCGTTCGTATATATATGAATTATATATATGATTATGTACATATAGATAGATTTAGATTTACATACTGATAGATCTATATGAAATTATGTATGTATGTATTCATGTATGTATGTATGTATAGACAGATGTTAGAAGAGAGACAGAGCTGAATATGTGTTTTATGTTTTGATATATATATATATATATATATATATATATTTGTTGTTGAAGAAATGGTGATGTAAACCAGAAAGTGTGAAGAAAAAGTAGCGTTACGAAAACGCAGTTCAATAATTTACAACTGTCTCTCTCATGTGCAACATTGCGCTGGGGGGGGCGGGGGGGGGGGGGGGGGGGGGGGGGGAGTTGGTGGTGGGGGGAGCTGCTTTATTTTCTTTTTATATTATCTACATTCAAGCAGATGCAAACGTGCTAAAAACCAAGCAAAAATGAATCGGTTTTCATTGTATACAGCGAATCTTACTACACGTGGGAAATTCCAGGCATAACTTAACTTTCGCTTTACTGCAGCTGAACCGTCAGAACCGACTAGTTTCCTTCAGGTGGGGAAGGAGAGGGTGATTTACCCCCACCCTTCCGCACTGCGTGTGTGCCCCAAAACGGCTTCAGCACTGTTATAGACAGTAAGAAGGGGCCTGCCGCGAGTGGTTTATCTCTCTTTTCTAATCTCCGGTGCCACACACACACAAAAAATAAACACAACGAAAATAAGATCCATAATTTAGGGACAGTCAAATTTATTCAATTTCGTCCTGCTCACTGAATCCACTGAAATCTTCGTCTTCAGTTGAAGATAACCAGTGCAGCTTTCTCCACCATCTTGTCACTGACTTCAGCCTCACTTTCACTTGATGAACATGAACGCAAGGTGGAGGTCGCTGCTGGTTCGTCGCTTGCACTGTTGTCTACTAGGTCGATTGCCTTCAATTTGAAGGCTGCATCATAGGCATTTTGTTGTGTTTTCGGCATGATGAGGGTGTGCGCTTGAGCAGAGTAGACCTGAATGCAGATCTGAAGGCTTTAATGTGTGCGGATTTGATTTTTAAATCGTGAACAGTTTGCACACTAACCTGAAGCTCATCCAAAAATTCATGGACAGAAATCATCATTATGGTGAGTTGAACTTGAAGGGAAGCTTAGAATAGACAAGAACGTGACACGGGATTGGTAAAATCCTCAAATAAGCTGCATCATTGTATTAGCGGCAGAGGTTGAAGCTGGGAGAAAAAGTCGCGGCTTATAGACTGAACTTTACTGTGTTCTTTGATACAGCAGATGTGGTGTAGCATATATGGATCAGTCCACATGCTTTTAATACCTTTTGAAACTTAGCAGTGAAAATACAGTGACACAAGTCAAAGCTTAATTAAGTATGAGTAATCACTGTGCACATAATTTTTAAAGAACAAGTTTGGTCTCTGAATATGCGGTGTGCAGAGAAGCCAACTGTTACGATTTTGCCGTATTTTGTTATGCTCGATCGCAGTTTATTCCGATGTTACACCCATGTCAGAATTGTTTCGACAAGTTCATTTTTGATTACATAGCATGGTCAATTATTTTCCTGTCGTAACATTACCCAGACGCTCTAGACCTGTCAATCACGAGGCCAGGACAGTCACTACTAGCCTTGGTCTCATGTGATGTTGCTCAGCTAATAGCGTGCATGTTTACATTGGAACAGCAATGAGTGGGCCAGTCAGCTTTATCGTGGGAGTTACACCGTATTGCAGATAAATCCAAGTGTTTGTATGCCATGCAGATAAAATGTGCATTTGCTGATGTGGCTCGGAGTCCGAGTGTTCTTACCAAATTTAAAATGTTCCTACCAAAATTTCCTGATTGTTCCTACGGACAGTTCACAGGGTTGGTATCTCTGGGTGTGAGAGCAAGGCCACTGAAATGTTGATGAGACAGGGCTCAGCCTCCCAAAAGAAATATATCATTAATTGTAATGTAGCCATGTTGTACTCTTGTTAGATTGTTGAGCATTCTGGACTCCCAAATGCTTGCATACAGAAATAATTACTGGCATCTTGTACAGTTAATGTAATCCTTGTTGTGGTGTGATAGAAGAAATGATGAAAACCAGTACATGTGTGGCAATGTAAACCTGTAAGAAATAAACCTGTCAGAGTAAAATTGTGCCCCCCCCCACCCCCCCGCCCCTCCACCCACCCCACCCCCCCAAAAAAAAGGGGAACAGTGGGGATGCAGATAGATCCACTAACAAAACTGCGTTAAAAAAAAATCAAATGATATGAAATTCCATGCTTATATTTTAGTCTTGTGTAAAATCCACATACTTGACAGGAAGCCAGCAAGCAACTGACACTCACTCACTCACATGCCATGCGCACAAAAATGAAGAGCCAGTCTTGCAGTTAAAATAAGTTTGATGATGTGTGAATTATCAGTCCTGTAAAATGATTCATTGTTATGATTATATGAGTATAAAAATCCATATTTTTTACACTTTATCTTCAGACCATGTTGAATCCATTATCTCGCAATATCCACACTGACAGTGGGTTTTTTTGGGTTTTTTTTTTTTTTGTCAGTCCTAATCTGTATGCTCATCAATGTGTTCAGAGAAGACAGGACCAAAGGAGATAAAATTACATATTCCTGAAAAACAGTCATAATGATAATCAGACGTTTACAAGGTGCTATCATGTGCATTCCTTTTTTTAATTATATTTTTTCTCTTGTGAACGATATTGTGACAAGCACCTGTTTGATATGGACCATGTTCATCTACCATTAAGTAAAAGAAACTGTCTTTTTTTTGGGGGGGTGGGGGTGGGGTGGGGGGGGGGGATTTATCTGTATTTTTCTTTTTGTCACAACAGATTTCTTTGTGTGAAATTCGGGGTTCTCTCATCAGAGCGTGAAGGTACACTTTAGCACCACCCTTTTTTTGTGTGTGTATTTTTTCCTGCGTGCAGTTGTTGTTTTTTTCCTATCAAAGTGGATTTTTCTACTGAATTTTGCCAGGAACAACCCTTTTGTTGCCATGGGTTCTTTTACATGTGCTAAGTGCATGCTGCACATGGGACCTCGGTTTATTGTCTCATCTGAATGACTTGCGTCCAGACCACCATTCAAAGTCTAGTGGAGGGTGAGAAAATATTGGCAGCTGAGCCGTGATTCAAAACAGCGCGCTCAGATTCTCTCGATTCCTAGGCGGACGCATTACCTCAAGGCCATCACTCCACTGTCTCAAAATTCGGAAAGCATAAACTTCCAGCCAAGCACACGGTTTTTACGTGTAAGCATAAATCCCAGCAAGCAAAATGATCATACTCTTTTGATGACAGGTTGTCACTTTTTTCTTCACTTCTGACCAGGAGGCCCTGTAAACCCAGAGCGCCTTATTTTTGGTCAGTTTGGGCATCCACAGTATGATGTGAATCCACTTTCTGCTTGGCAAGATATGATGATCGTTGTGTATGTTCCTCTGCATTGTATGAGCCAAATATGGTCCAAAGAACCAAAGATATAGATGAAATAGATTTAAAAAAAAAAATTTTTTAACAAAAAAAAAAATTCAGGGGCGTGCCCTACAATCAAAAGTTACTGTGTTGTTGGGTGGGAAAAACCAGTACAGCTGTGGAGTAGAGACATTATAACTTGTTCATCAACACAGTTTTTAATGTAGAGTATGCATAAACATTATGGTGACCATTTTCATTCCATGAAGTTGAAAACAAACAAAAATGCAGCATAAAATGTGAGTAGTGTATTGAGATATATATATATATATGTGTGTGTGTGTGTGTGTGTGAATTAATGGTGATGTCTTCAAATGTATGTGTATTTCAATGTTTCTTACAGCTCAACAAAATGTAAACCAGAGTAAACAGAAGAGATGTATGTTCGATCTTTTCTTGTGTGTGTGTGTGTGTGTGTGTGTGTGTGTGACATTGTTTTGGCTTGGGCTGTGCAACGAAAGTGAGGTAAAGAAAAGTTGGATCAATACCTGTGTTCATGGGATTGGTAGTCATGAATAATGTTTATTGATCATGACTGTCCATTCTTTTTCCATGTTTATCATTCATTCTTTCATTTTTGCATGAATTATCCATAAAATGTGATGACTGATTCACATGCATTCAGTGTTAATGTTTTGTTGTACAGCATATGCTTAATTAGGACAATAAGAATGTAGGGGACTTGAAGTGAATTGCAAATGTTTTGAATGGATTTTGAATATTTGTGGAGTGGGATATTTTGTCCGTTTTTTTTATTTTTTTTAATCATTTTAAAAACATTCCCTAATTATTTACTCATTTATTTATTAATGACTTGACACATATCATTTTGAAATTTAACATTCAATGTAACATACATCAAGACTATTTATTTTATGATAATTCTGCAATCTTATTTTTGGTCACTTTTATTTTTTAAACTGAATTCTTCAGGCTGGAATTTGGGTGTCCAAAACTTCAGGGTTCATGTTTGTCTGCTGGTCAGTTACGTTTGGTCAGTTATGTTTCGGCAAAAATATGGTTGTGACCATCCAATCCAATAAATACATTCCTTGTTCACATATCATATATCATGCTTTGTTCCCCCCCCCCCCCCCCCCCTGCCCCCCCACCTCCTCCAGGAGCTCTGGAAGTGTTTGGGGAATTAAATAAAACCTATGACCAATTCCTCCCAACCTCAACCACTCTGCAGTCTCCGATGCAGGAGTTTAGTCCATGTAACTGGTTGTCTGTAGTGTACTCTGTACACTGTACACGCTGTCTGTGTTGTGACTTTTCACATTCGTGTTTTTTCTTAGATACTGCCAAGTGGTGTAGGAATGAAGCTTTGTGGGATGATGGTTATGAGTTAGATCGTTTTGGTCTAATGATTGAGACCATGATGTGAGTAGCAGGTCAAAGGTTAAGGCCATCCCATGGCAAAAATGGAAACCACCTCACAGACCCAATATCTTGTATCCAGTGGGATGGGTTTTTTTTGTTTTTGTTTTTTTCAAACCTGGGATTGTGATTGGCAGCATGCTCTGTATTGGTATCGTTTCATTGGTTGACAGGGAATTGAGAAGGGCTCAGTCAGTTTAGTTTCTGTTATACATGGTTCACAAAAAGTTAAGGACCACATGGGAACTTGCACAGTTGTTGTTCTTTGGGGAATGGTGAAATGATGCTGAACTTTTGGCAAACAGCGGTACATTATGTTGCTTATGTAAGGAGCACCACCAGAGGTGCTCTCTTGCATGTGCACCACAGCCATCGTTTATGAGCTATTAAATGACAGTACATTTGTGGTTGAAACGTTGATTTTTCAAACGCTTTTCCAAAGCTGTTCACAGTGAACATGTGCCTGAAACAGTTGTTTGTGTATTCAGCAAAGAGGCCAGTGGTATGCTGTATTAAAAAAGTGCAAAATTAGAATCATTTCTTGAATTTTTTTTCCTTACATTTCATGAAAATATACATTATTTTATGAATTTATGAAGTGGTCTATTTGTGAAGCCTGTATAATAAATGCTGTATAATCAGAGGGTTGTGGGGAGCGTTTACAAACTAACGATAGCATAAGTCATTCAGAAGAGGTTGTACGTGACTTGGGGTCCACAAGAGTTACTAATGTAACATAAATTCATTCAATTAAAGTTAACTCTTGTGAGTTCTGTTTCATCCAAAAAAAAGGCAATGTCGGTTACTTCAAATAGAAAACATTGGTCAAAATCTTAGGCAACAGGTGCGTCGATTCACTCAAATTTCACACACATCCACGTCGGAAAATGATTTTATTTGCAATGAAATCAGTCAAAATGAGCAAAATGGTTGACAGAAATGCAAAGAAGAGACATTATTTTAACCAAATACATGTATAATCCCAAAACACATTAAAAAAAAGAAATTGTTGTGAAAGTATTTCACAAAATCTTTTAAGAATGTGTGCAGTGGTCCACCGTATATGGTCGTACTGAAGATTTGTATACAGTGAGAAGTCTGTTATCCATCAGTCATTTTGTGTTCTTACATGATGTTTTTTTTTCTGGTTTGGTAGAAGGGTGCTTTTATGGAACAAAAAACAACAACATAACTGTTGATAATGAAAAGAATATTCTGTTGTTGTCGTTTATGATGTTTTCTTTTTTTCAGCGTGCTGATTATTTTTCATTTTCTGTTACTTTTCATTTTCAGTTAGTGAATGGACTGTTGTTAACTCCCATTTACTTTGTTGGGAGTTGGTCTCTCCTGTGTAACTGATATTCATGTTTATGAAAGTCAGTGTAACATAATGTACAAAAATCTGTGATGATTCTGTCTCGTCTCTTCCCTTCTGTGTTGAATGAAATGGTTTGAACCTGCAAGAAAAAAGAAAGGGCTGTGATAGGCAATACTTTTCCTCAGCTTTGAGAACACCAGGATGGAAAGAAATGTTTGTCACTATGTGTCCATTCAAAACCAATGCCTGGTTATTGTAACCAGAAATAGAAACACGGGACATTGTCTGTATGCCACTCCACAAAGCAGTTCCCAGGAACAGGATGTATGAGATGTGCATCTGCTTCCCAAACCAGCTGTGCTTGAAGGCATTGGCAGAATTATCTGTGTTGGGGTTAAGAAATATGACCTAAACTGTGAAAAATTCCCAGGAACAGGGATGTATGAGTTGTGCATCTGCTTCCCAAACCAGCTGTGCTTGAAGGCATTGGCAGAATGACCTGTGTTGGGGTTAAGAAATATGACCTAAACTGAAAAATTCCCAGGAACAGGATGAATGAGTTGTGCATCTGCTTCCCAAACCAGCTGTGCTTGAAGGCATTGGCATGATGACCTATGTTGGGGTTTAGAAATATGACAAACAGTTAAAAGAGGTGTTTTTTTTCTTAAAAGGGATCACTTTTAGGGTGGATTATGATGGGTCTTCTGCTCTGTGAAAAAATATTTCTGTCATGGATTTCCATATTGAAATGGTTTTGTTTTTTTTAATTTTTTTTCTGTTAAAGAACTTACTACAAACTGACACCACCACTACCAGAATGACCACACAAAGATGGGCAGCAAAAATGCTTTGAAATTTTTATCTTTTTTTTCTGTTTTTTCTTTTTTGTTTTTGTTTTGGTGCCAGTGGTTTGAAATCACATCCTTCTGAACGCTAGTTTGGTGCTTTATCAACTGAGCTTATCAGGCACTCAAGACACACACACACAGATTTAGATACAGGTAATAATCAGTATCTGTTGGTTTTTGCTGTGTTCTGATTGATTTTCTCTACCCACAGGTTGTCAGTTATTGGTAATCATTCTTAGAATTTAAATTGCTCTGGTTTTTGTATTGAAAGTGACAGACGTTTGTGTGTGCAAAACTGGTTCATGTGCAAGTGATGTGATGTGTGTCGTTGTTGTGTGTTGCTGTATGTTTGTTTTAGTCAGCAGCCGCTGAGTGAGTTTCGCCACACAGGTGTGAAATCTAGTTTAATCCTTTTGATATCTTTTATGGACTAGTTCAATCCTTTTTATATATTTTATATGAAGATGTATTTTGATGTATAAAAAAGGGCAAAGAGTCTCTTTTAAAACACATGCGGTTACAACAGATCAGGTCAGGTTAATCTGTAGACCAGTTGTTCATGATTGTTGGTACTGCTGTTGTTCTGTAGCTTAAAATAAAACTTAGAATAAACACTGTTTGAGAAACTTGTGTCAGATGAAGATGGGTTTGAGATATTTGCCAGAACTGAAAATATTTCTACCAAGCAATGCTTCTATTTTATTTTTCCTTTTTGACATATTGTTATTACTCTTTGTACTGGAACATGTTCTTTTTGATGGTTTTTTTTTCATGATGAAACTTCTGAATATCAAATAATCGTAACACTGTTGTGTGCATGATTTGTGTGTGTGTGTGTGTGTGAGCGAGGTGAGGGTGGGGGGGAGGGGAGATATAGAGAAAATCAACATGAAAGATAACTTTTGAACACAAGACAAAGATACAATGGAACCTGTATACATCGGCATACACTTGGCAAAGTAACATTTTGCTGCAGTAAATTGCAGTACCTATGATCTTTGCATACATCTTACACATGTAAAATCACACGTTTTGCTTTCAGAAAACATTACTTACAGTATGGCTGCAGCTTTTATGCACATCATATTCTGCCTGCCATGCATACACCAGCCTTGACCCATGGCCCCTGTTTTTTTTGGTTTTTTTTAAGTCCAATTTTATAATCATAACTTATGACCTGACATATTTTTCTGTGTTGAGGCAGCTATTGTTTATTCCGAATCCAATTTTTGTTTCGCTCTCTCCATCTCCACCCCTTCCCCTTTTTTGTTTTATTTTTTAAGATTTTTCTTTAGCTGTGTTTAAATGTAAAGGGTAGATAGCGTGCGCACGCGCGCGCACACACACACACACACACACACACACACAGTATACATATATAGAGACGGAGAGAGAGAGATCTGTTACAAATGACATATAATGCCAAATTTTAATTTGTCCACTAAAACATAGACATCCAGCAAAAAAATAGATATGTCAAGAGTATAAAGCAAAATCATGCATCTAATTATGGACATGAAGAAAAAAAAACAGTAACAAAGACAAACTCACAGTCACACACAGAAAGGAAGAAGAAGCACAGAAACCCTAGATATGGTTATATTGAATGTGATCAAAAGTGTGAAGGCAAGGACACAAAATATTTCCATGGATACAAAGAACAAAAAGTATCAAAGTAAGTATACTGTGTACTTGTAGGGATATGGAGCGTACAGAATTTAACTGAGAGTATGACATCTTGGTTACACATTACATTATCATGTGACAATGAAATTACAAAAAACAAAGTAGTTTGTTGTTTAACATTTCTCTCTCTCTCTCTACAGGTTTCCCAATCATATTTAAAACTGCTCTGAAACGTGTGTGTGTGCGCAAATGCACGCCTTCTTTAAGAGTGCTTTAATATTCATTACATGTGAGTGTGCTTGTGTGAGAGTATGGAGGTGTCCAACTTCCTTTTCACAACAGATTTCTGGGCATGAAATTTGGAAAGCAATTCCTGTGGAGAATGCATAACAACAGTGCATAGTCATGGCCCTTTTTCCTTCCCTGTCTGGGCATGTAGTTTTTGTTTCCCTTCTTCAGCTTTCATGGGCTCCAACTCCCATGTTCACTAGTATGTATGAGTGGGCTTTTGTATGGTACTATATTGTATTGTATTGTTTGTTTTCCTTTAAAGGTGTTTTTTTCTGCAAAATTTTGCCAGGGAACAACCCTTTAGTTGCTGTGGCTTCTTTTATGTGTGTTAAGTGTATGCTACACGAGGGACTGAAGTTAACCATCTTGTCAGATTAACTAGCGTCCCGACCACTACTCTGGTGGATCTAGTGGTGAGGAGTGAGGGGGGAGGGTGTGTGTGGGGGCTAGGGGGAGGTGGGGGGGGGGAGGAATACTGGCAAGTATGGGATTCAGTCCAGTGGTTTCAGATTGTCTTAAGGGTGCATTACCGCTTAGACGCCACTCGACATTTTATGTATTTGACCATTATTTTTTTTAGTCCACCGTGTAGGCAACTATACCTTTAAGTTTTCACAGGTATGCATGTTGGGTATGTTCTTGTTTCCATAACCCACACATTAGATTCGTCAGCATCTTTCAACTCTCAAAAGTAAGTGCATGTGTACGTATGCATGCTTGAGCATGTGCATGTTTGTTTGCATGAGACACAGAGAGAGAGAGAACATCTCCCCACAATGGTTTTGGTAAGCAGAATCAAAAACAACAAAAATTTGTTTAAAAAAAAAAAGTGCAGACGAAGGACCAGTGCTTGTGTCAGAGCTTTGTGGTGATGTCATCAGCCTTGTTCTCTCCCACACCAGATTTATTTCCTTGTGCTGGTACCTGCAGTACACACACATGAAAATATGCACAAACACATGATATGTAAGTACACACACTTACGCATGAAAATATGCACAAACACATGATATGTAAGTACACACACACATGCACATGAAAATATGCACAAACAGATGATATGTAAGTACACACACACACACGAAAATATGCACAAACACATGATATGTAAGTACACACACACACGAAAATATGCACTAACACATACGTAAGTACACACACACACACACACACACACACACACACACACAACAGGCCAGTGTAAGCATGCAGAAAAACACACACATCAGATATTAACACAAATATCTATCCATAATGCATATATGTATGCAATCCCCCCAATCGAAATTACATCTGTGCATCCCATTGTGCTTTTGCTGGATTGAAACAATTTTCTGTGAATACGCAAACCCACTACATTATGTCAAAAGTTGTAGTACAGTGTACTTGAATTCTGTTGGGTCTCCTCACATTGTGGACTATACTGCAAGGAGTTAATGAACTCAACAGCTAAACACGGAGCTTCAGGATATGCCAGTGACTTAACATCTCCCTTCTAAAGCTTATCATCCCATGTACTTTCTGAATTCTTCAAAAATCACTCCTAAACATTCTCATGTCTATAAAATATAGAAATTATTATCTGTAAGCAGTGGTTGAAATACTGAATACCAGGTTATCAATGCTACCTGCGAGCTGCACCAGCACTATTTCAGTATGAGTATACAATTTATTAGACTGTCCAGTTTTCTCTATCTCATAATTATGAAAGCTGGGAAACAGACTTGAGTACAAGATGGGCAATATTCAAGGTGTTTTGCACGATTCCCTACAGTTTGTAACATCAATTGCTGAGGTCAAATGCCACTCTGTGGTGGGTAGTTTGTAATTAGTATATTGGTTGTATGACTGACGACTCCTCCAGGCTTCAGCTAATGCCGTACCCCTCCACTGTTAGCTGATTTCTTCTTCTTTTTCTTCTTTACACAACCGGCCCTCCTCAAACCCTACACCCAATCCCTCATCCATTCTCCACATCCATTGCATGAGTTTGTGTGTGCTGAAATGAATGAGTGCATATCTGTCTAAATCACTTGTAATGAATAGAAAATGAACTACTGAGAAGGAAAAGTTGTGTAAACTTGTGTGAGCAGGTTTTTTTGTCTGATGGTAAAACCACCAATATTAAAACTGACTACAGAATTAATCATAATTATGAAATATCTGTTGGAGTAAAAAAACAACAACAAAGATTTACATCACCACAAAAGAGAAATGAGAAGAAACTGCTTCTAAAATGATATCCAGCTCATTGAAGACTGAACTGAATTTAATAACACTATTGTTATCATCATTAATTTTAGTGTGTGTTTGTGTGACATGTCTTTGAAAAAAAAGTATATATACATACCCTTAATAATTATAAGCTTTCATTACAATAAGAACTGTTCTGTTTAATGATTTTATTCTACAGGATTCGCAAAAAGCTAAGAACCACTTAATTGGGAACTTGCAGTTTTCTGTTTGTGGGCTAGGTTAAATGATGCAGAATGTTTGCCAGACAAAGGTATGCAGCCAGTGCATTGACATAACCATGCAGTGGTGCTTCCTTGCACATGCACTTTTTTTTGTTTTTTTTTTTGTTGTCACAATGAAAAACCACAGCTTTTGTTTATACAGCACTGAATAAGGATATTTCTTTGGCTGAAAAATCGTTTTTTTCAACGCATTTTTTTTTCAAGTTGTTCATGGCGTACAAGTGCCTGAAACAGCTGTTTTGTGCAGTCAATGTGAAGGTAGCAGTAGACCACATGCAGGATGCATATTTTGGTTAAATCGGGGCAGTTCTTCGTTCGTATTTGTATTTCTTTTTATCACAACAGATTTCTCTGTGTGAAATTCGGGCTGCTCTCTCCAGGGAGAGCATGTCGCTATACTACAGCGCCACCCTTTTTTTGTTTTTGTTTTTTTGTTCGTTTGTTTTTTTGTATTTTTTCGTGCGTGAAGTTTTATTTGTTTTTCCTTTTGTATCAAATCCCCTCGTACCCTTCTTGCTTTAAAGGAAGGGAGCTTTATATTCTAGCCTTTCTTCATTAAAAAAAATCCTTTATTTCATGGACTAATTTTGTTGCTCATCTTTGTACACCTTCGACTGCAGCAGATTGACGCTTTAATTTTGGGAACCAAACTGTGTTTGCATATTCTAATATAGGTCTGACCGATGCTTTATATAGTCTTAAAAATGTAAAATGGTCCTTAACTTTGTGTGTGTGTGTGAAGTCTGTATTCATTCCATTCTAAATTCATGCATATTGATGAATCATTGCTTTGATATAGTCTTAAAAATGTAAAATGGTCCTTAACTTTTTTGTGTGTGTTAAGTCTGTATTTATTCCATTCTAAATTCATGCATATTGATGAATCATTGCTTTGATTTTTTTTTTAACTCTCTCCATACGAACGGCGAAAGAGACGACGTTGACAGCGTTTCATCCCAATTACCATCATCAAAATATTGCAAGCGGAACGCTCTTATACTGAAGAGGTGAATGTTGACAAAGAATACCACAGTTCTGACGACGGAAGCTAAAGGTTGGGTCATTCAGACACCCACTGGATATCCGAGGGGTCTGTGTCGAGGAGAAGAGAGTACTGGCCGTACTGAGTGAGTTAAATGAGGCATGCAATGCAGACCAACAAAGATGACACAAAGAGATGACGTTTACTGGGCCGCGAGGCCTAAAGGCAAAAATGCCAGTCCCTATACTTCTACTACTACTACTACTACCACCACAACTACATGTTCGTGGTCACCTGTGAAACACCGTTTGCCCCAGCATTTTGGGACACAGTCGGTGGTGTTGCTGGAGAAAGCGTGGTTGGTTTGACGTCATTACTGTGGTGAACCTTAGCCTGACGCTGTTGCTTCTGTTTCTCCTCTTGCTCTTTTAAGTGCGCCACCTCTGCTTGGTAACGTCTGTTCGCCATCCGTTTCTGTCCAACCACACAGACATAAAGATACATATATAGGGGGGTTGTGGGGGCAGGGGAATGGGCGGGGGGGAACTAGGGGGCGGGGCGGGGTGGGTGGGTGTAGGGGGCTCATTGCATAGCTGAACAGAGAAAAAAAAACTATACAGGAACAACAGTGTACGTCATACTTTACATCTTTCAACAGAGCAATGATGTCAAATTAAGCTACAATGTCAAATTTCGCGCGCACAAACACACATACACACACAAATTATGAACACTGTGCACGCATAAACATTAATAACACACACACACACACTACAGACCACACACACTACACACACTGCACACACACACACACACACACAATAATAATAATTATTATTATGAGCACTGTGCACACATAAACGTTAATAACACACACACACACACACACACACACACAAAACCCCATCCACCCCGCACCGCTCACACTCCCAACCCCACAAATCCCTACCCCAACTGTATCCCCCTACCCTCCCACCCTAGCCATCACACGTACACCCCAGCGACCATGCGGCACAACTCACGGAGGCAGAGTTGAGGGCGCACACGGTCATGAGGAGACCCAGAAGGCAGAGGCCGGCCGCCACGGCCCCGCACACCAGGTAAAGGTAGGCCAAACCCTCCTTGTCACAGCCCACACTGTCCGTCACCGGCCTGCACGTGATACACAATGCGACACAATTACACATCCGCACGCACGCACGTACGCACGTACGTAAGAACGAATTCACACACACACACACACATAACACGCACACACACACACACACAACACAAACACACACATAACACGCACACACACACATAACACACACACACACACACACATATTTATACATCCTCAAATCGTGTTATTTACAGCCCAGCCGAGCACAAAAAGGGCCATTTCAGGGCTGACACATTTACTCACTCACATACGTTAGGCAGTGCCGTTCAACCCCCACCCCCCGCCCCATGCCCCATCAGTTTTTCTTCTTCTTAAGATTATAGATATATATATATATATTTGATGGAGTCGCCCGTCGGACCGACGGATGAGTAGGCAGGCAGGCTTAAATGTCGGTGTGTGTCGTCATATGGGAGAAGAGGCTGATTCTGGATGCGCAGCACTTCCCGCAGGAGTTGCAAGGGAAAACGTCTCCAGAAGTTGAGCCCTGCTTCCTTCGCTCACGTTTCTCCTAAACGGCCAACGTTCTCTTGTTTTCAAACGTCTTTATGCCACTAGAGCACAGCATCCTCCAGCGAGAGCGGTCAAGGGCATAACATATATACGAGGGTCATTCAATAAATAAGGTGAAATTTTCGGTATAAGGACTTCTAATACAGATAGAAGCTTACTTTTTTTTCCTTTTTTTTTGTTTTACTTCTTTTTCACATGGATTTAATTTGTTTTGCAGATTAAAAAAAACAACTTTGAGAGTTTTGGCGATTAACAAAGATGGCCGACCAAGAAGCATGCTCCAGGATTGAACAGCGGTCAGTTATCAAGTTTTTGGTTGCTGAAGGGTGCAAACCAGTTGAAATTCATAGGAGAATGTCAACTGTGTATGGTGCCACATGTTTCAGCCGAAATAATGTCTACAAGGGGGCTAAATTGTTTAAAGAAGGACGGAGCAGTGTTGAGGATGAAGGCAGGCCTGGAAGGCCTACAGAAGTGAGGTCTCCTGAGGTGATCGAATCAGTCAATGACCTCATTCAGTCTGACAGAAGGGTGACAGTGGATGACATTGCAAGGACTTTGAGCTTATCTGTTGGGACAGCACACAAAATTGTCCATGATGACCTTGGCTACTCGAAGGTCAGCTGCAGGTGGGTGCCAAAGATGCAAGGCCTCACACAGCAGCCCGAACGGTGCAGACCATCAACGAGCTGGGCTGGGAACTGCTCCCTCATCCCCCTTACAGCCCAGACCTTGCCCCTTCAGACTTTCACCTGTTTGGTCCCTTGAAAGCGTTCACGAGAGGCACGAAGTCTGAAAGTGACGATGAAGTCAAAAGTGTTGTGAGCGACTGGCTGAGACATCAGTCCAAAGATTTTTACGCTGAGGGAATACGGAAGCTTGTGCACAGATGGGAAAAGTGTGTGACAGTGCTGGGAGACTACGTTGAAAAAAAAAGAAAAAAAGTAAGCTTCTATCTGTATTAGAAGTCCTTATACCGAAAAATTCACCTTATTTATTGAATGACCCTCGTATATATATATATATATATATATATATATTAGCCATGCCAAAATATTTGCGGAACTGGAAAATACCATAAATGATGTTGCACTGTGTCTTTTTCATCATTACAAAAGTTACATTTGTCATTATCAACCACCCACACCAATCACTGTTTAGAATAACATTATATTATCTGACACTAAAATTCTATGACATAATCTAAGCCGAAACAATTTTATCTTTAATTCTACATATAATTTCATTTAATGTAGTCTTCCATTCATTCTGAGTGCTTAAACCTGTTTTCCCCATTTCACAAAAGCTTTCATGTCAAAAATTCAGTTTTTCCTCAAGATCAAATTGTACCCCCCGACCCCCCTGATGTATTCAACTGATTTAAGGTAATTAATATAATTCACCGTTACTCTCCACTTCAATGACAAACCTTCATGTTTTAAAAGCTGACAGTCTGATCCAGAATGTCACGCACGTGAAATACATTTTTTGATGTCCAGTCTATTAATTGATGTTAAGTCTCATCCGTCTTCTTCTTCTTCTTCCTTCGTGGGCTGCAACTCCCACGTTCACACGTGTGGGCTTTTACGTGTATGATCGTTTTTAAACACGTCATGTAGGCAGCCATACTCCGTTTTCGGGGGTGTATATGCTGGGTATGTTCTGGTTTCCATAACCCACCGAACGCTGACATGGATTACAGGATCTTTAACGTGTGTATTTCATCTTCTGCTTGCGTATACACATGAAGGCGGTTCAGTCACGATAGCAGGTCTGCACATAATTATGTTGACCTGCCGGGAGATCGGGGGAGGAAAAAAATCTCTACCCTTTACCCACCAGGCGCCGTTACTGACCGGGATTAGAACCCGGGACCCTCAGATTGAAAGTCCAACGCTTTAACCATTCGGCTAGTGCACCCGTCAAGTCTTATCCGAATGACTACTGCCCAGAACACCACTCAAGGTCTAGTGGAGAGGGGGGGGGGGGGGGGGGGGGGGGCAGGGGGAGACAGGGGAGACAAATAGCCCACTGGCGAGTGGGGGCTTCACTGAGTCGCGTGCTGACTCCGATTCTCTCCCTTCCTAGGCCGGCGAACGCTGTTTACCACTCAGGCCACCGGTCCGCCTGGGAAAGTGCGCGACATACTCACACACACTGGTGCCTGTTGAGGAAGATGGGCTCCACGGACAAACCAAAGCCGAAGCCCCCTATCAGCAGCGCCAGAAGTGTCACCGTCATGTGGACCCCAAGCTGTGTGGAAACATACACAAGACACTTCACTGCAATTTGTTGTCAAAATAGATCGCTGCACTGGGCCGTAATTGTTAGGATTGCTGAACTAAATTGAAAGAAGAAGAAGAAGAGAAAGAGAAAGATGAGGAGGAAAGAGACGAAGAAGAAGAAGAAGAAAAAGAAGAAGAAGAAGAAAAAGAAGAAGAAGAAAGGAGGAGGAAAGAGAAGAAGAAGAAGAAGAAAGGAGGAGGAGAAGAAGAAGAAGAGGAATCAGTCGCGTTAAACACAAAATTCTGTTACATAAAAAAATCATTTTAAAAAATCTGCAAAATAACACAGTTCGTGTCGTCATTATCTTAACCATTAAGTTCCTTCCACTTAATTTATCATCCCTAGATTTTTAAAA
>NC_134881.1:26882278-26894778 GCF_041734735.1 Babylonia areolata
GGATGGCGGGGTTCGGTAAAAAAAGAAAAGAAAAAAAGGCATCATTGGGCAACACACACACACACACACATACACATGCGTGCGCGTACACACATACACACACACACATGCACCCACCACACACACACACACACACACACACACACACACACACACACACACACACACACGCACACACACACACACACACATCCACCCAACACACACAATGGCCCCCCCCCCACTCCCCCCGTACACCCCCCTAACACACACACACACACACACGCCCCCAACCACTCCACCCCCCATCCCCCTTCACAAAGCATCCAAGATGACACAACCAGCGTCTCACACATGCATGCAGCCACATTAGGGGAGCGTGGGGTGTTGGGGGGGGGAGGAGGTAGGGGAGAAGTAAGTGAGACACTGGGCTTGGGAAAGGGGGAAGAGGAGAGTGAGGGATGGATGTTGGCTGAGCCGTGATTCGAACCAGCGCAATCACAGATTCTCTCGCTTCCTAGGCGATAGGGGGAAGGGAGTGAGGGAGGGTGGTGGGGGAAAGGGAGGAAATCTCAGGGCTGGGGGAAGGGGAAAGGGAGGGGGGGGGCAGGTGAAAGACAGGGAGGGGAGGGAGGAGAGGGGATGTGCACATACAAGTGTCGGGTGGTAGGGAGAGAAGAGGGGGGGGGGGGCAAAATGTATGACCCAAGTGTGTGTGTAACCCACCACCAGTCTGGGAGGGGAGGAAGATTGGGAGAGAGGGGGGCAAGTGAGGGAGATGTAGGGCTAGGGAAAGGGAAAGGGAAAGGGAGTGAGAGAGGGAGGGAAACACATGGCTAGGGGACAGGGAGAATGAGGGAGGGAGGGGGAGAGGGAGATAGACACATGGCTAGGGGAAAGGGGAAAGGGAGGGAGGGAGGAAGGGGGGGGAGAGACACAGGGATAGTGGAAGGTGAAAGGGAGGGAGAGAGGGAGAGAGGGACAAGGCTAGTGGTAGACGAAAGGGAGAAAGAGAGGGGAAGAGGGAGGGAGACACGGGACTAGGGGAAGGGGAGAGGGAGGGGGGGGGAAGAAAGAGACACACGCACACAAGGCTAGGGGAAGAGTAAAGGGAGGGAGGGAGGGGGAGAGGGAGAGAGAGACACAGAGCGAGGGGAAAGGGAGGGGGACAGGGAGGGAGAGGGAGGGAGACGCAGGGCGAGGGGGAAGGGGAAAGGGAGGGGGACAGGGAGGGAGACGCAGGGCTAGGGGAAGGGGAAAATGAAGGAGAGGGAGGGAGGGAGGGAGAGAGGGAGACACATGGCCAGGGGACCATGAAAAGCAGGGCAGGGAGAAGGGAGGGAGGGAGGGAAAGAGGGATGAGTACAAGCAGGTGATGGGTGGGTAGGGAGGGATGGAGGGTGCAGCTCGCGGGCGAAATGAAAGACCCAAATGTGTGGACCGCCTCATACACTTTTTGTTGTTGTTGTTGATTGTTTGCTTTTAGTTTTAGTGCTCTCCAGGCCTCTCCCCTCCCTACCCGTCCTCCCTCACCCCCCTACATACACCACCACCACCATCCATCCCTCGGCAGCATGTTTGTAAGAGGAGTGGAATGTGTACAGGCATTTGTCAGTGTCATGTAAATGTGACAGCGTGGCTGTCATTCATCACCTTGAACCTTGTGTGTCTGGTGTGTAGCAGCATGTATGCATACATGCCCTCATTCCCTCACGTACTTTTCATCTGTCTCGATCTGTGGCTCTCTGACTCAGTCTGTCTGTCTGTGTGACTGTGTGGCTCTGTGTGTATGTGTGTGTGTGTGTGTGTGTGTGTGTGTGTGTGTGTGTGTGTACATATACATCTCACACAACAAACAATAACACAAACAAAACAGAACACAACGACAGACCCTCGCAAATCACCAGAAAAGAGAAGACAACTCACAGGTGCACAGGACAACCAATAGGCGTCCACCCCGCCCCGGAAGTACACCGTCGCGCGCATGACAATCACGGCACACACAGCTGAAGATAAAAAAAAAAAAAAATGAAAGAAAATATGCACACATGATAGGCAGATTAACACAGAGAGAGAGAGAGAGAGAGAGAGGGGGGGGGGGGAGGAGAGAGAGAGAGAGACAGACAGACAGGGACACAGGGAGACAGAGAGACATAGGACCTTGGGCACGTAAGCCTTGGACATACATACACATAGGGTCTAAGACCAATCTAGGTCTTTGAACGCATATGGAGCCTTGGACACAGAGACAGCCTTTGGAAACATGTAGAGCCTTTGATGCACACAGGGCCTTGGACACACATAGAACCTTGGCCATACATAGTGCATAGTGCATTGGACACACATAGGGCCTTGACCATACATAGTGCATAGTGCATTAGACACACATAGAGCCTTGGCCATACATAGTGCATAGTGCATTGGACACACATAGAGCCTTGGCCATACATAGTGCATAGTGCACTGGACACACATAAGGAGTTGACCATACATAGTGCATAGTGCATTGGACACACATAGTCCTTGGCCATACATAGTGCATAGTGCATTAGACACACATAGGGCCTTGGCCATACATAGTGCATAGTGCATTAGACACACATAGAGCCTTGGCCATACATAGTGCATAGTGCATTGGACACACATAGGGCCTTGGCCATACATAGTGCATAGTGCATTAGCCATACATAGAGCCTTGGCCATACATAGTGCATTGGACACACATAGAGTCTTGGCCATACATAGTGCATTGGCCATACATAAACCCATGGCCATACATAGTGCATTGGCCATACAGAGTGCATTGGACACGCATAGGGCCTTGGCTATACATAGTGCACTGGCCATACATAGTGCATAGTGCATTGGACACACATAGGGCCTTGGCCATACATAGTGCACTGACTACACATAGAGCCTTGACCATACATGGACCCTTGGGCATACATCGTGCGTTGGCCATACATTGAGCCTTGGCCATACCTAGTGCATTGGCAAGAAATAGAGCCTCCCCTTCCTCCCTCCCTCCCACCCCCATCCAACATGTCCATCCTCCCACGCCCACCCCGTTAATCTTCCTGGCGTCCACACCTACATAGGAAATTAACATGTGTTACCCTTGTCACGACGGGAACATCTATATATAGATCCTTGTGACCGCGACCATGACATATGACTTTTATACCATCGTGAGTTTGTAAACTGGCGGTGACATCACTTCCGTCATCATGTCACACGCCCAAACTCAGGGGGTGGGAGGGACAAAGAAACAGTCATAGCTGACGATTCTCTTTCACATTGTTTAAAAAAAATGTATATTTTTGTTCTTTTGTTAAAAATAGCCCGTATGCGGGTGATGCACAAACAGGCGACTCCCAAAATAACTAAGCCGGTTGTGAATTTGTTTCGAGACTGACCTTACAATTCTGCGAATAACTTTATGAAGGAGAGAGAGAGAGAGAGAGGGAGAGAGAGAGAGAGGGAGAGAGAGAGAGAGAGAGAGAGAGGAGGAAGAGAAGAGAGAGGGAGGAAGAGAGAATGAACATAGAGAAAGAGAGAGAGAGAGAGAGAGAGAGAGAGAGAGAGAGAGAGAGACAGACAGACAGACAGACACAGACAGACACAGAGAGAGAGACAGAGAGAAGGAACAAAGAGAGAGAGAGAGGGGGGAGAGGGAGGGGGAAGAGATAGGACAGAGGGCAGGGGAGGGAGGAAGGGGGGGGGGAGGCATAGAGATGAAGACAGACAGACAGACAAACAAACAAACAAAACAAAACAAAACAAAACGAAAGGAGAACGACTCTGCCTCACCTGCCATGGCCGACATGCCAGCGACCACCCCTATGGGCACGGACAGATAGATGCTGACGTCCTTTCTGGAGTCTTCATCTAGCACCTCCTTCCTCACCTCCTCGGCAGATTGCTTCCCCATGTTGTTGCTGCTTTGCCTAGTTGATGACGACAACGGCAACGACGACGATGACGTTGACGATGATATGTTTTCCTCCAAAACGTTTTTACCCTCGGAAATTTTGTTGTTGATTTTTTTCTTTTCTTTTTCACGTGTTCAAAGTGTAACTGTTACAGTGCTTTCGCCGCCAACCTTGCTTTTCTTTCTTCTTTTTTCTTTCTGTCTTTCTTTCTTTCTTCCCTTCTTTTCCTCTGTCTTTCTTGTTTAGCTTCTGTCTTTCTTTCTTTTTCGTCTTTTATTTCAGTTTTTTCTTTATTTAAAAAAAACAAAACAAAAACAATTTAAAGCAAACACAGAAGAACGGTGTTTGTTCTTGCTGTTTCTTTCTCTCTTTTCTTTCTCAGTTGCTGCTTCTTGTTTGCCGACTATTCAGTCTTTTTGCTGCAGTTGTTACTGTTGTTGTCGTTAATCAATGGTAGTGTTTGTCTTCCTTTCCTCTTTTTTTTTGTTGTTGTTTTTTTTCCTCAGAGAGAAAATTGTGATCCTGATTAAATTTGCTAACATTTATCTATTTATTTATCCTTTTATTTATTTATTTATTTATTTATTTATTTATTGATCTGTTTATATAGTCATCTATTGATCTGTTTAGATATCTATATTCATTTATCTATTTACTTATTTGTTTATTCATTTATTGATCTGTTTATATATCTATCTATTGATCTGTTTATATATTCATCTATTGATCTATTGATCTGTTTATATATTCATCTATTGATCTGTTTATATATTTATATATTTGTTTACTTATTTATTTATCTATCTATCTATCTGTTTATATATTTGTTATTCATTCATTTATCTATTGATCTGTTTATATATTTATCTATTGATCTGCTTATATATTTATTTATTTATTTATCTATCTCTTTATTTATTCATCGCACCCTGACGTTTACCGTCAGATCATAGGGTGACACCATCAAACAACTGGAAGAGGATCACGGACTTCCTATGGATACAACGTCTTAGACTGCCTCTTGTCGTCCACTGACATGAAAGCTTCAAAGTGATGTGTCGCTCTGAAGATTCCCTCCCTTCGACTCGCTGCTCTCCTTCCTGCGTTTCCTGGCAACAAATTAACAAACGTTATTATTATTATTATTATTATTATTATTATTGTTGTTGTTGTTGTTGTTGTTGTTGTTGTGGAGAGCGTGGCCCAGTATACTACCATGACAGACAGTTGTGTCCGACTATGATCATCAGACAGAACAGCAGAGGAGGCAACTGCTGTCCCGACCATTTGGGCTAGACTTTGATTAGAGTAGGGAGTACATGTCTTGCCAAAGTAACATACCCCACTCTCTCGGCCAAGAGGATTTTAGGACAGTCAGGGTTGGGATGGTTCCCAAAGAGCCAACTAGCCCCCCAAGGCTGCAGCACTAAGAGCCAGTGCAATTTTGCCTCCTAGTCCGAGAGTCATAGTCCTTCACGAAAGACCAAGCTGTAAATACCTTCCCATTGCAATGGAGAAACCAGTGATATATAGCTCTTACTTTGCTGTTGGCCCGACTGTAAACTTATGTCAATATGTGATATAAGCTGAGTGGTAGGCCTGGCTGGCCTAGTACAGCGAGCTGGTAACGCGTCCGCCCGCACTGCACAGGAAGCGAGAGAACCTGAGCTTGCGAGATCGAATCCCAAGAACACTCGCCAGAATTTTCTCTCCTCTGCACTGTACCTTAAGTGGTGGTCTTCTGGACATTAGACATTCGGTTGAGGCGATAAAACCCGAGCACACGTTAAATAACCTACGGCAACAAAGAGAGCTGTTCTTGGCAAAGTTGTGCAGAAACAAAATTCAAATAGGAAAAGAAATATACTTGCGAACAGACACAAAATGGGGTGGTGGGGTGGTGACGCTGCACTGTGACAAGTCACTCTCCTTCCGGAAGAGCAACCCGAATTTCATACAGAGAAATTTGTTGTGACAATACAATACAATACAATGCAATGGGCAGAATGACTTTTCTAACCCTATGCCCCCTCTTTCAAGTCTTCTAAACCACAATGCATGGCCTACTTCGTACAGTTGCCTAGTTCTGTTCTTACTGCATCCGGTATTGACCCAGATTTGATCAACGTGATGGACTTGACAGGCCGAACTCTGTGTATGTGTGTATGTATGTGTGTGTGTGTGTGTGTGTGTGTGTGTGTGTGTGTGTGTGTGTGTGTGTGTGTGTGTGTGTGTGTGTGTGTGTGTGTATCCCAGACGGTGGTTTCTTCCCGTGACTCTATCTGCATGAGTGGACTGTATGTTCACGGACAATGTCTTTGTTCCGAGGGGTTTAAATCAGTCAAGATGACAACACTAAGCCTCTGACCGCTCCCCAAGCTGTCAGCGATACGTCTTTCCCAGACCATCATCAGACCGCAACAAGTCTTTTGGGAGTGTCTTCACAAACACTGACTTTCTTGTCAGCTGCTGTACATATAGCCTTTACAAACACCGACATTCTGTCAGCTGCTGTAGATATAGCCTTCACAAACACCGACTTTCTGCCATGAGCTGACGTAGAAGGAAATAGTCTTCACGCTTGAAACACTGACTCACCTGCCAGCTCTTGTGGATGGATAATAGTAGTCATAAACACTGACTTTGTCAGTTGCCGTAAATATAACCATCACAGGCTTTCTCTAAGGTGCTGTGGACATGTTTTTTTTTACACTGACTGACTTTCTGTCAGTTGCTGTTGATAAACAGTCTTCACAAACACTGACTTTCGCTCACTTACTGTAGATATGACCATCACAGACATTGACTTTTAGGGTGGTGGATGGAGGGGGACAGGGGAGAGAAAAGGGTTTGGAAGAAGGAGCAAGGGAGAGAGAAATGGGTTGAAGTGGGGGGGTTGAAGTGGGGGGTGGAGGGAGGCAAGGGAGAGAGAAAGGGGTTGAAGTGGGGGGTGGAGGGAGGCAGGGGAGAGAGAAAGGGGTTGAAGTGGGGGGTGGAGGGAGGCAGGGGAGAGAGAAATGGGTTGAAGTGGGGGGTGGAGGGAGGCAGGGGAGAGAGAAAGGGGTTGAAGTGGGGGGTGGAGGGAGGCAGGGGAGAGAGAAAGGGGTTGGAGTGGGGGGTGGAGGGAGGCAGGGGAGAGAGAAAGGGGTTGAAGTGGGGGGTGGAGGGAGGCAGGGGAGAGAGAAAGGGATTGGAGGGGGAAGGGGAGAGAGAGAGGGATTGGAGGGGGAAGGGGAGAGAGAAAGGGATTGGAGGGGGAAGAGAGAGAGATGAGGAGAGAGAGAGGATTGGAGGGGGAAGGGGAGAGAGAGAGGGATTGGAGGGGGAAGGGGAGAGAGAGAGGGATTGGAGGGGGAATGGGAGAGAGAAAGGGATTGGAGGGGGAAGGGGAGAGAGAGAGGGATTGGAGGGGGAAGGGGAGAGAGAAAGGGGTTGGAGGGGGAAGGGAAGAGAGAAAGGGATTGGGGAAAGAAGGACAAGAAGGGCAGAGGGGTGGGGGATGGGGATGGGGGAGACGGGAATCGGGGGTGGGGGCGGTGGGTGGGGGGTGGGGATGGGGCTGTGGAGCACTTAACCTTTGGCGTCTGTCTACGTTTTGAGAAAACATTTTTTTCCAATCATTTTGGACACAAAAGCAAGATTGGATACAGGGCGAAAACTTTTGAGGTCATTGTGATCCAGAGTGGCTTAAAAAAATTTTTTTTTTAATTTTTAAAATTTTTTTAGCAGGGGCTTAACAAGTGCAGTTTTGTATACATCAGGGAAGACGCCAGAAATTAAAAAAATCATTTATAATTTTTGTAAGTGCTGGTAAAACAACATCCGAACACTCATAAAGTAGTCGTCTTAGAAGGGGTTCCAGGTCACATGTTTTTCAAGCAGACATGTTCAACACGCTAAGCGTGAAAGCAACAAAAGAAACACCCTGAAATTCTTTTCCCAATTGATGTGACAAAACTGACCAAACAAAGCAGACATGTCTCGTACCCTTCCTCTCCCTCACACGCGATTGTGTTCGTTATTCTTTTGTTGTTTGTTGTTTGTTTGACGTATATCAGCTATCAAGGCCCAACACTCGGCTTGTATCACAGATTGACATAAGTTTACATTTGGGCCAACAGCGAAGTGAGAGCTGTATTATCAATGGTTTCTCCAGTCAATGGGAAACCATTTACACTGGCTTAGTCTTTTTGTGAAGGACTATGACTCTCAAACTAGGAGGCAAAATTGCACTGGCTCTTAGAGCTGCGGCATTGTGGGCTAGTTGGCCTTTGGGAACCATCCCAACGCCGACTGTCCTGAAACCCTCTTGGCCGAGAGAGTGGGGATGTACTTGGGCAAGACACTCTCCACGCCCAAATAGTCGGAACAGCAGTTGCCTCCTCTGCTGTTCTGATGGTCATAGTCGGACACGACTGACTATCATATATCTATCTATCTATCTATCTATCTATCTATCTATATATATATATATCAATATCAACTATCGGGATTTTTAGCCAAACACCCAGCCACTCTCCCCCATGTGTGCCACTGAATGATCAAACTGAGCATACTGGAACACCTGTCTGAGAGTGTCTATCTGTGTCTTTCTGTCTGTCTGTCTGTCTGTGTGTCTTAGTTTGTCTTTCTGAAGGGAGAGGGCTGGGTGTAAAAAGAAAAAGAAAAGCGCACCAGTGATTAGCCAACACACACACACACACACACACACACACACACACACACACACACACACACTTTCTTTTTTTTTCAAGAAACGCCCCGCGACTGGTGTTGTAAATATCATGCAATTATCGTGCCAAATATTATTCCCAGTAAAAACACAGACGAACAATAGTAAAAACAGAAAACAACAACAAAAAACAAAAACAAAAAGAACTTTCTTGGTAACTAGTAACCCTTACACCAGACTAGATGAAATTTGAAATATTCCTTAATTCCAGATTTAGATTTCTTTTTTTTCCCCCTAAATACGTTGTTTAACACACACACACACACACACACACACACACACACACACACACAAAGAAAAAAAGAAAGAAAGGAAGAAAGAAAGAAAGAACATATATACCACGTCGCTGATTACAATTCGGAGGAATTTGCTTTGTACTTTAAATTGACTTCTTTTGAACACCCCCGCACTGCATTGCAGTATTCTTATTAATCGTGATGAATGTCGCAACCGAATGGCAAAACATGGAAACGATCAGTTTAGACAGTGTGTGTATGGATGGGAGGATGGGGAGAAAGATTGTATAGATGTGGAGTGATGGCCTAGAGGTAACGCGTCCGCCTGGGAAGCGAGAGAATCTGAGCACGCTGCCTCCACATCAACCGCCCCCTTTTCATTTGAATAGACAGAAATGATGATTTCTAATTAATGATAACCATAATCATCGTCATGAATAGAAATGATAATAATCCAAAATGATGATGATAATAATAATAATAATAATAATAATAATACTATCATTTATTTCCAATCAAATATCATCATCTTAGATGAACAGATTATACATAAATAAACGATCACAGCGGATTAAAAAAAAAAGGCAGATACTGATATGTATCTGTGGAGACAATCTGTGCGTGCGTGAGTGCGTGAGTGCCTCGGTGTGTGTGTGTGTGTGTGTGTGTGTGTGTGTGTGTGTGTGTGTGTGTGTGTGTGTGTGTGTGACATTGCACACGTTAGCGTGTACGCACGAGACCCTGAGCACCCAAGCATATGCCAAGGTTATCGATATTGCTTGCGATTCAAAGACAGAAAGAGAATAAAGAAAGAAAGAAAGAAAGAAAAAGAACGAAAGAAAGACAGGCAAACAGAAGGAACGAGAAAAGAAACAATCGAGAATGAAAGAAAGAAGAAAGACAGACTGAAAGAATAAAATGAATGGAAAAAAAGAAAGAAAAGAAATTAACAAATAAATAACAGTATCTTACCTTGGGCAGTATAATGAAAGAAAGTAAAGGAAGAAAGACAGACTGAAAGAAAAAAGAAGAAGAAGAAAGAAATGGGGGAAAAGAAGAAGAAACTAGAATGACTACCAAGTTAAACCGATCTCTCAGTCAAAGAAGGCTACTCGCTTGCGTAGCTTTCGCCGGCGATCCGGCCGACTTCTTCAGCACAACTGCTGAGTAGAGAACTATACTCATCGCCGTGAGCGAACTCACGAAGAAACTAACCAGTAAACAACAATATCTTACCTTGGACAGTTCCCCACCAACACACACACGTACACACACACGTACACACCGAAGGAACACCACTATATTCTATCACAGAAGCAGATCGCAAGCGAGCACCAGCCAGCCAGTCAGTCAAGTCAGTCAGTCAGTCAGTGCCCATTCTCCAGAGATGACGAGAAGGCCCGAGGCGTTTCTTAAGACACTCACTCAACTGATCCCTCCTCCTCCTCCTCTGCCTACCACCGTCCCCCGGCCCCCTCCGAGCCCCCTTAACCCCCTCCGTCCCACCAACACACACACACACACACACTACACACTGATTGATGATCCGCGGTGGACACACACACACACACACACACACACACACAGACACACACACACTACACACTGATTGATGATCCGCGGTGGACACACACACACACACACACACACACACACACACAAAGAACGTCAACTTGGGAGAAAAGACAACGGCGAGTCTCTCTGTCTCTCTCTGTGTGTCTCTTCTCTGTCTCTGTCTCTCTCTGTGACACGTGAAAAGAAGTCAAGCACAGGACGTGTGTGTGTGTGCGTGCGTGCGTGCGTGCGTGTGTGTGTGTGTGTGTGTGTGTGTGTGTGTGTGTGTGTGTGTGTGTGTGTGTGAGTGCGTGCGTGCGTGCGTGATGTCTTTCGGAAACGGACCATCTTTTTGATTTGTATATGGGTGGGCGGATGGAAAATTCCCTCTCTCCCTCTCTCTCTCGCCGCGGACTCTCTCTTTTTTCAACCCCCTCTACCAACCTCGTCCTCTTCTTCCCCCCCCCATCCCCCCCCCCTCACGCACCCCCTCCCACCCCACCCCGCAACCGCCCCTTCTCCCGTGTGTGTGTGTGTGTGTGCGCAAACGAACACACAACGAAAACCAGCACTAACCCCTC
Organism: Babylonia areolata; assembly: GCF_041734735.1. Lineage (NCBI taxonomy): Eukaryota > Metazoa > Mollusca > Gastropoda > Neogastropoda > Buccinidae > Babylonia > Babylonia areolata. The sequence goes on from NC_134881.1 coordinate 26,893,293, forward strand.
TTTCACTTGAAACATTCCGAGCCGTTCTAATTAATTAAACGCATTCCAGCACGCACATCATAATATATATTTTTTTTTTGTAGAATCCCGTTACGTGATGTGTCGTCAACTTTCCCACTTATAAATTCACGCCCAAACGTTTGCTTAAAAAAAAAAAAAAAAAAAAAAAAGCAGAAAAAGAAGCGAAAAAAATAATGATAGCAGGGGTTGTCTGCATGTTGTTCGGGAAGTGTCTATCTGAGCTGTTTTCTCTACGAACGGGGACCGAAAGAGATTTGTACGGGGCAATTCCCTGAAAAGCGGACGGATAATATTCAGATCGATTCGTTACTAATCACTGACCTTTGCAAACCTGTCCGTACTTTGCTGTCTGCTAACGGGAGATTGTTATAAGAATCTCTGTCCGGTCTGTCTCCGTCTCTCAGTGTCTATCTCTGTCTCTCTCTGTGTCTTTCTCTGTCTGTCTCTCTGTTTTCCTGTCTGTGTTTTTGTCTGTCTGTCTGTTTCCTATTTCCCACTTCACACACACATACACACACACGCACACGTATATAAAATACACCACATCTGCCTAGCAGATGCCTGACCAGCAGCGTAACACAACGCGCTTAGTCAGGTGTGAGATAAAAAAAAGAAAAGAAGAAAAAAGAATTAAAAAAATAAAATAAAATAAAATAAAAATGACATCACCAGAACACCAATACTAACGCTAAGATGCGTGAGGCGATCTTTGCAGTGCTAAGTTTGCTTAGAGTTAGGAATGTTCCCAAAGTATACGGAATTTACCGTGAGAGATGGAACGGAATTTGCCGTGGAGTTGGGAACATTCTTATAACTCTGAGCGAACTTTGCAGCTGCAACCTACTCCAGGGCGAGTAATTGATAATGTATATTCACGGACCTCACCAAGACCAGGACGGTTTTTGACCTGGGTCTGCCACGCTGTGCACTGTGTCTTTCTCGTGTGTGGTGGTTAAGTTATGGCGGTTTTTTTCTAACGGCTGCTGTCACTGGGAGGAGGGAGAAGAGGGGGGTGGGGGGAAGGGGGGACGGGGGTACGGGAGGGGACGGGGGGGGGGTGAGGGGGGGGGGGAGCCGCGTGGGGGAGAGGGGGGGGGTGACGTTGTGGTGCTGTAATTTCAGGATTATGGTTATGAAGGATGATGCCCTGCCTTGCCTTGCCCTGTCTTGCCTTGCTTTGCCTTGCTTTAACTTGCCTTGCCTTTCTTTGCGTTGCCTTGCCCTGCCCTGCCCTGCCCAGCCCTGCATTGCCTTGCCTTGTCTTGCCTAGCTTTGCCTTGCCCTGCCTTGCCTTGCCTTGCCTAGCTTTGCCTTGCCCTGCCATGCCTTGCGCTGCCTTGCCCTGCCTTGCCTTGCCTTGCCTTGCCTTGCCCTGCCTTGCCTTGCCTTGCCTTGCCCTGTCTTGCTTTGCCTTGCCTTGCCCTGCCTTTCCCCGCCCTGACCTGCCCTGCCCTGCCCTGCCCTG
>NC_134881.1:26899778-26919778 GCF_041734735.1 Babylonia areolata
TGATTCTTACATTTCCCATGTCAAACGTTTTCGGACTGAGGTCTTTACTACACACGAAATTTTCTGTTGAACAATTTCTTTTGATACAAAAAACGCCTTACTGGGCCAGAATTCCATAACAAACAATTCAAACTGGGAAACTGAATACTGACTGCGTTAAGTAGGCAAGGAAATGAAAATATCACGAGAGATATTCTAAAAGATGATGGGCGTTTTATATCATATGAGGAACTCGAAAAACAAATCTACTGTGGAAAGAAGGCAAGATGTCAACTGAGGAATTTGAACAAAACTATATCACTGATATACTGATTCTGGAAAGAAGGCAAGAAAAACAAAACATTACATTGCACAATTTCTAGGAGAATATGGCTATTCTAAACCAAATGAGGAATTTGAACAAAATTTGATTGTCGAAAGAAGGCAATAAAAAAAAGAAAAGAAAAGAACATTGCGAAACTAATTTTCTACAAGATGGACAATTAATGTCACATGAGGAATTTGAACAAAACATCATTCATATATCTACTGCGGAAAGGCGGGGAGAACAATCAAACATTACATAAAAAAAAAATTCTACAAGAAGATGGGCATTTTATGTCACACTGTATCTGAGGAATTTGAACAAACCTGTGTCATTGATATCATTTACCTTTAGTGGCTACAGGCTGACTATACAGACGAAAAGCAACATAAATAACAACGAAAGAGCCGTTGCTCAAACTCGCGTTATGAAAACAACATCCGTTACACAAGAATATAATAGAATAGAATAGAACAGAATAGAATAGAATAGAATGTGTTTTTATTACCAAGTGTACCGGGGTCACAAGGAATATTGGGGGCGGGGGGAAGGGGGGGTGGAGGGGGGGAGGGGGGTTGCGGGGGGGGTTAGTACATAACAAGATACGAACATAAATCGAAAATCATACACAAACACAGACACAGTATCGAAATCATAATCATGATTTTCACATTGAGAATAACACCGCGTCAAATTGCTAGTGTACAATGGGATGAAAAACGCAAATGTTCGGAAGTAACCGGAAGAACCGTGTTTCAGTTTGTATTTGGACAGGTTCCGTTTCAAGCTGAAAAGGTCTTACAAAATTCTCCATAATGGCACTGGAACACACCCTTCTCAAAGAAACGAAAGTGCTAGATATTTATATCTACACTATTTGTCATGGAGTAAAGAACACTATATATCACATATACATTTTTATTGCGCCATATACATACTTTTTTATGCACCAGACGGCTTTTCAGTAGTACTGACAAAATCTCGACGCTGAATTGAAAAACAAAATGTGCCAACATTCAGAAACAGATTACAAAATACCTTATCTATCATCTGAGCGAGAGAAATACACGTGTGGTATATGCAAGACATAATTTGCTCGAGAAACACAGTTAATGAATATCAAGCAGTATGCATCTGATAAAAACTCTGATTGTACTTGGATTTGATTGTAAAGATGCACAATGACACAATCTTTTATTTGACTGTTGGCAAACAATACTTGTATCAATGCGAGCTGATAAAAAATAGTGCAGTTTACAAGATTTTATTAATAAAAACAGAACAGTTAATTTCAATTTCAAAATTCTAGAATAAACTACAAGAACACACTTAAAAAAAGAAACCAGTTTTTGAACCAACTGGGCACAATAATAGGTCAATGGTTTTCGACATAGGCATTTTAGTTTGTTGTTCATGAAAACTGTTTATAAGCCATTTCATGCTTTCTCCTTTCCAGTTGTTCTATTTTGAACACAAGAATACATTCACCAAGTCTGTTGAGTCATTAAGACCATGGAATGTGTTGTGCTGCCTAGGTGATCTTAGCCCATAATAGCAACAACATCAATAATAATAATAATAGTTCTAATAACAATAGTCATCACTATCATCATCACCATCATCGTTGTTGTTGTTGTTGTTATAATTATTACAGCTTCCACAATATCTTCTGTCCTTGTCTGTGTCTATCGGTAAATCATCTCCTGTTCACTCAATCTGGTGTGAAAACAAAAGCGTTAGAAAAAAAAAAGGGGGAAAAAAAAAGCTTAATGTTTCCTTTACTTTCTCGCGCAAGGAAGGCGGGCGGGGTGGGGGGCGGGGGTGGGGGAGGGGGAGGGGGTAGGAGGAAGGTAGAAAACAGCTATGTCAACAACAAAACACGATCGATAATCAACATAAAAAAAAGGAAAACGAGAAGAAGAAAAGCCGCATGAGTTGGAGGAGGTAACAACAAAAGACAGCTATCAATGGTGATGGAGGAAAGGATTTTCGTGTCGCATGCTGGGTGGTGTTTTTTTTTTTTTTTTTTTTTTTTTTTTTTCCCTCCAGTCGGTTTGTTGCGTGGAGGCGAAGGGCGCTGGGCGGTGGTGGTGGTGGTGGTGGGGCGTAGCGGGGCGTAGGGGGCGTAGGGGGGTCGGGAGGGTGTCGAGCAGTGTAGGGGTTGGTGGGTTAGCAGGCGAGGGGGTCAGGGCAGAAAGAGGAACTCTGTGCTGGAGGAGGGGAGAGACATGTCGTCAGCACCAGCGGCCTCTGCCAGACAAAAAGAGAGTACGCCAATCATACATACATCATGTACACATTATGCGTACACACACACATACCTACATACATACACACTTACATACATACTTACATATATGCTGTACTGTACTAAGTGTAGTAGTAGTAGTTGCAGAAGTACCAGCAGTAAAAATACATACATACATACATACATACGAACACACACACACGCACCCTCCCCCCACCTCCCACACACGCACCCCCTCCGCCCCCCCCCCTTACCCCAAACATACACACAGACAACTAATACACATAACCCTCCTTCTCATCACCACCATGACAGTTTCTGTACTGGTCCTACACGATACCGCTAAACAACAACAACAGAGAAACAGCATCAGTAGTGGTAGTAGCAGTGGTAGTAGTCGTCATCAGAGTAGTAGTGATAGAACATTAGCAGAACAGCAGCAGCAGCAGCATTAATAGTCGCAGTAATGGTACTAGTCAAGGCAGTAGTCATTGTGGTAGCAGTAGTGGTGGTTGTAGTAGTAGTAGTAGTAGTAGTAGTAGGAGGAGGAGGAGGAGGAGGAGAAGGAGGATGAGTAGTAATAGCAGTCTGCTGCTGCTGCTGCTGCTATAATAAGAGTTGTAGTAGTAGTAGTTGTTGTTGTAATAGTAGTAGTAGTAGTAGTAGTAGTAGTAGTTGCAACACCTGTGGGAAGTGCTGCGCATCTAGAATCGGCCTCTTCTCCCATATGAGGATACACACCGACAGATAAGCCTGCCTGCCTACTCATCCGTCGGTCCGACGGGAGACTCCATCATCAGTAGTAGTATTTGTTGTTGTAATAGTAGAATTAGTAGTAGAAGTAGTAGTAGTAGTAGTAGTAGTAGTAGTAGCAGCAGCAGCAGCAACAGTAGTAGTAGCAGTAGTAGTCGTAGTTGCAGAACTGCCAGCAGTAAAAAAAAAATATAACCCATGAAGATAGAATAAAGCATATAAGCATTAAAACACAATGTAGTTGCTGCCGCATCAGACCGTCTGCAACGTTTCAGTAACATTACTTCTACACAGCTCATCCTGAGTACCCCTTCCCCACAAGCCCCCCTAATCGGTTAGGAGAGGGGGTCCTGAGTACCCCTTCCCCCCACCCCCCCCTCGCCACTCCAACGCACCAATACTAATCGGTTAGGAGAGGGGGTCCTGAGTACCCCTTCCCCCCACCCCCACCCCCTCTCCAACGCACCAACACTAATCGGTTAGGAGAGGGGGTCCTGAGTACCCCTTCCCCCCAACCCCCCCCCCTCTCCAACGCACCAACACTAATCGGTTAGGAGAGGGGGTCCTGAGTACCCCTTCCCCCCAACCCCCCCCCCCCTCGCCACTCCAACGCACCAACACTAATCGGTTAGGAGAGGGGGTCCTGAGTACCCCTTCCCCCCAACCCCCCCCCCCCCTCTCCAACGCACCAACACTAATCGGTTAGGAGAGGGGGTCCTGAGTACCCCTTCCCCCCCCAAGCCCCCCCCCCTCTCCAACGCACCGACACTAATCGGTTAGGAGAGGGGGTCCTGAGTACCCCTTCCCCCCACCCCCTCTCCAACGCACCGACACTAATCGGTTAGGAGAGGGGGTCCTGAGTACCCCTTCCCCCCCCCAAGCCCCCCCCTCTCCAACGCACCGACACTAATCGGTTAGGAGAGGGGGTCCTGAGTACCCCTTCCCCCCACCCCCACCCCCTCTCCAACGCACCGACACTAATCGGTTAGGAGAGGGGGTCCTGAGTACCCCTTCCCCCCCAACCCCCCCCTCTCCAACGCACCAACACTAATCGGTTTGGAGAGGGGGTCCTGAGTACCCCTTCCCCCCACCCCCCCCCCCACTCCAACGCACCGACACTAATCGGTTAGGAGAGGGGGTCCTGAGTACCCCTTCCCCCCCCAACCCCCCCCCCTCTCCAACGCACCAACATTAATCGGTTAGGAGAGGGGGTCCTGAGTACCCCTTCCCCCCACGCCCCCCTCCCCACTCCAACGCACCGACACTAATCGGTTAGGAGAGGGGGTCCTGAGTACCCCTTCCCCCCCAACCCCCCCCTCTCCAACGCACCAACACTAATCGGTTAGGAGAGGGGGTCCTGAGTACCCCTTCCCCCCACCCCCCCCTCCCCACTCCAACGCACCGACACTAATCGGTTAGGAGAGGGGGTCCTGAGTACCCCTTCCCCCCCCAACCCCCCCCCCTCTCCAACGCACCAACATCAATCGGTTAGGAGAGGGGGTCCTGAGTACCCCTTCCCCCCACGCCCCCCTCCCCACTCCAACGCACCGACACTAATCGGTTAGGAGAGGGGGTCCTGAGTACCCCTTCCCCCCACGCCCCCCTCCCCACTCCAACGCACCGACACTAATCGGTTAGGAGAGGGGGTCCTGAGTACCCCTTCCCCCAACCCCCACCCCCTCTCCAACGCACCGACACTAATCGGTTAGGAGGGGGGGTCCTGAGTACCCCTTCCTCCCACCCCCCCTCTCCAACGCACCAACACTAATCGGTTAGGAGAGGGGGTCCTGAGTACCCCTTCCCCCCCCAACCCCCCCCCCCTCTCCAACGCACCAACATTAATCGGTTAGGAGAGGGGGTCCTGAGTACCCCTTCCTCCCACCCCCCCTCTCCAACGCACCAACACTAATCGGTTAGGAGAGGGGGTCCTGAGTACCCCTTCCCCCCAACCCCCCCCCCTCTCCAACGCACCAACACTAATCAGTTAGGAGAGGGGGTCCTGAGTACCCCTTCCCCCCACCCCCCCCTCGCCACTCCAACGCACCAATACTAATCGGTTAGGAGAGGGGGTCCTGAGTACCCCTTCCCCCCACCCCCCCCCTCTCCAACGCACCGACACTAATTGGTTAGGAGGGGGGGTCCTGAGTACCCCCTTCCCCCCAACACCCCCCCCCTCTCCAACGCACCAACACTAATCGGTTAGGAGAGGGGGTCCTGAGTACCCCTTCCCCCCCCCCCCCCCTCCAACACTAATCGGTTAGGAGGGGTGGTCCTGAGTACCCCTTCCCCCCCAACAACCCCCCCCCCTCTCCAACACTAATCGGTTAGGAGAGGGGGTCCTGAGTACCCTTCCCCCCACCCCCCCCCCCTCTCCAACGCACCAACACTAATCAGTTAGGAGAGGGGGTCCTGAGTACCCCTTCCCCCCAACCCCCCCCCCCCTCTCCAACGCACCAACACTAATCAGTTAGGAGAGGGGGTCCTGAGTACCGCTTCCCCCCAAAACCCCCCCTTCGCCACTCCAACACTAATCAGTTAGGAGAGGGGGTGTCGGGGGAAGGGTTGTACCATGATGGACTAGCTAGAGTCACCACCCTCTCCTTAAGAATATCGATTGTATGTAGTTTCGTGTTTCGTGTCTATAAGTTTTGGCTGTACGGACCGGGTATGGGTGGGGTGGGGGTAGAAGTGGGGTTAAAAGTCCCCCGGTTTCTTTTTCTTTCTTTTTTTTTTTATCACAACAGATTTCTCTGTGTGAAATTCGGGCTGCTCTCCCCAAGGAGAGCGTGTCGATATACGACAGCGCCACCCATTAAAAAAAAAAAAAAATTTCCTGCGTGCAGTTTTATTTGTTTTTTTTCCCCTATCTAAGTGGATTTTTCTACGGAATTTTGCCAGAACCCTTTTGTTGCCGTGGGTTCTTTTACGTGCGCTAAGTGCATGCTGCACACGGGACCTCGGTTTATCGTCTCATCCGAATGACTAGCGTCCAGACCACCACTCAAGGTCTAGTGGAGGGGGAGAAAATATCGGCGACTCAGATTCTCTCGCTTCCTAGGCGGACGCGTTACCTCTAGGCCATCACTCCACATTTCGCACAAACCGCTAAATACATTCCATACCGTACACACTGTTGCTGGCGCACTACTTACCATGTACCGCCACTAGATCCCTACTACCACATTCCACATGTTCTACGTACCGTGGCCGGAGTGCCCAACCCGCACGCTGTCCTGGAATCGAACCGCGGACTGACGACCCCCGGCGCCAGGACCGCCGCTACCGGTCCCTTGTCCTCCTCCTCCTCCTCCTCTTCCTCCTCCTACAGCGGGACCCATCGCCCCTCCTGGCCTTACGCTGGTCATCTCGAAGGTGTTTCTTGTGCCGCAGTCTCCTTCCTTCAGACGCTGGAGGGTCTCCTGCAAGCTGCAGTCATCGAAGACCATGGAGGAGGTGGAGGGCGCGTACGACAGCCTCACGTTGCCTTGCTCCGCCTCGCGCCGGCGCCGCATCGCCATCAGCACGCGCGCGCACTGATGGATGAAGATGTACTGGTCCTGCGCGGTTGGGTTTTGATTAGGTAATTAGTTAATTATTGATTTGATTTTTTTAATGCATGAAAAATGGTATCATTGTTGTATGTACGTGTATGGCTGTGAAATGTAAGTATATGTTTTTTTTTTAATTTTTTTTTAATTCCATGTTACTATTTAATGGCTTTGTTCTGGTTATTGTTGTCTTCTGTGGTTGCATAACCCCCCCTCCCCCCACCCCACCCCCCCAAAAAACCCAACAACAACAAAAAAACCCAACCAAAAACAAACAAACAACAAAACAACAAAAAAACAACAACAAACAAACAAAACAAAACAAGCGCCAACAATAAAACGAAAACAAAATCCCCCCAAACCCCAACAATCAATATAAAAAAAACAAAACAACAACCCAACTCCATCTCCAGTTCACCCTCTCCCTTCTTACCTTTTATTTATTCATCCGTTTATTTATTGATTCATTATTACTGCCATTATTATCATCATCATCTTTGTTGTTGTTGTTGTTGTTGTTGTTGTTCTTCTTCTTCTTCTTCTTCTTCTTCTTCTTATCATTACTATTATGCTTTTTCTTACTTTTTTTTCCGCAGCATCTTTTAGATTAAGTCGCAACAACGTAGGAGATATAAATTGCCCCGTTTGTTCCTCCCCGCCCCTCCCACCCTCCCGCCACCCAGCTCCCTCTCTCACACACGTTCTTATATATATATATATATATATATATATATATATATATATATATATATATCACTATATTTTTTTTTTTAACCAAGTCACCAACTAACCAACCAGCCAACCAACCAACCATTCTCCCGAGCAAAACAACCGGTCCCGAAACTCACGTACCACTGTCTGGATCATGTTGGTCCGGTATTCGCGCATGAGCATGACGAACCCGTAGATGTCAAGGTCATCCCTCATCGAGCGCTCAGCGATGGTCTGCTGGATGTAGTCCAGAGCGATGAAAGCCCCGGTGCGGCCTACCCCTGCGCTGTACACACACATGTGTAAGATTCAAGACACGTTTAGCGCACGTAAAAGAACCCAGGGCAACAAAATGGCTTAATTTGTCCCTGACGAAAAAAAAAAATTACCGAAGGAAAACACCATTCTGATAATTATGCATGTGCGTGCGCGCGCGCGCGCGTGTGTGTGTGTGTGTGTGTGTGTGTGAGGGAGGGAGGGTGGGGGTGTGGGTGTGGGTGGGTGGGTACGTATGACTGAAGCCTGACTGAATGATACAGTTGGTTCTGTGGTGTAGTGGTTATCACGTCTGCTTTACACGCAGAAGGTCGCGAGTTCGAACCTCGCCAGAACCTCTTTTATAAGCGCGTTGGGTTACGCTGCTGGTCAGGCATCTGCTTGGCAGATGTGGTGTAGCGTATACGGGTTTGTCCGAACGCAGTGACGCCTCCTTGAGCTACTGAAACTGAATGATACAGAGAAACGAATGATGAGCGGCTTAAGGTAGCTTGGTTTTTGTCTGTTCTACCAAGGTAAAACAGCCTGTTGTGCAAACGATTGTGTAAAGTGATTTGAACTTGGTTTCTGACCGAGAATGGCACTATATTAGTATCAATACTACTGCTACTACTACTACTACTGCTACTGCTGCTGCTGCTGCTGCTAATGGAAATAATAACAATAACAATTTTCTCATCATCGCTTGCAGGTATCGATCAAGAATTGTGAACAAAGTGAAAGAAAAAGAACTTAATGAACATGTTAAAATAAACACACACACGCACGAACGCACACACACACGCACACACACACACACACACAATAACAACAACAACAGCAACAACACAAACAACAAGAATTGAATACATAGACGAACTAGGAAGAAATGAATCGGGGTCACCAATGTCATGATGGGCGAACGGGGGTAGCGAATTTTGTTCTTGTGGAACTGGGGAAGTACGAAACGGGAGTAGGCAAATCAGGATCACCAATTTTAGTGATAGGCGAATCGGGAATTTGTATTGTATTTGTATTTCTTTTTATCAAAACAGATTTCTCTGTGTGAAATTCGGGCTGCTCTCTCCCCAGGGAGAGCGCGTCGCTACACTACAGCGCCACTATTTTTTTTTTTTTTAATCTTTTTCCTGCGTGCAGTTTTTTTTATTTGTTTTTCCTATCGAAGTGGATTTTTCTACAGAATTTTGCCAGAAATAACCCTTTTGTTGCTGTGGGTTCTTCTACGTGCGCTAAGTGCATGCTGCACACAGTAACCTCGGTTTATCGTCTCATCCGAATGACTAGCGTCCAGACCACCACTCGAGGTCTAGTGGAGGGGGAGAAAATATCGGCGGCTGAGCAGTGATATTTTGATACAGGCAAACCAAGAACAGGCAATCCAGGAACAGGCAAATCGGGAGAAGGACGAATAAAAAGGGTAGATTTTTAAAAAAGAAGAAAGAAAAAGAAGAAAAAAAAAGTAAAAAAGAAGAAAAAAAAGAAGAAAAAAAATTAAAAAAGAAAAAAAGAAGAAAAAAAAAGAAAAAGAAAAAAAGAAGACAAAAAAGAGAAGAAAAACAGAAGAAGAAGAAAAAGAAAAAAAAAAGAAAAAAGAAAAAAAAAGAAAAAGAAGAAAAGGAAGAAGAAAAAAAAGAAAACAAAGAGAAAAATAAGGAAAAAAGGAAGAAAAACGAAGAAAAAAAGAAGAAAAAAGAAGAAAAAAAGTTAGAAAAAAGGAAAAAAAAGAAAAAAAAAGAAAGAAAAGAAGGAGGAAATAAAAAAAAGGAATAGAAAAAAAAAGGACGCGGGTTGATGCATAAATAGTCGATCGTGTCCAACAACTATGATTACCAGAATAACGGAGGAGGCAAACTGCCTGTCCCGCTCTCTCGGTCAAGTGGGCCTTAGGGCAGTGGGCGTTGGGGATGGTCCTGTAAGACCAACTAGCCCCTTGCCAAGGCTGCTACATTAATAAAGGGCAGTGGTCAGCATTAATAAAGGGCAGTGGTCAGCATTAATAAAGGGCAGTGGTCAGCTTTAATAAAGGGCAGCGGTCAGCTTTAATAAAGGGCCAGCGCAATCTCGCCTCCTAGTAGGTGGGTGAGTCACGCTTCTTCAACAACAACAATGAAACAAACAAAACAAGAGAGGCAAGGCCTTCAAGACTCACTTGTGATACACTTTGAAAAAAATCCAAGCTTTTTATGTATTGAGTATAATTTCAAAATGTAATGTTTAAGATGAGAAAGATCAGTTTAAGGCAAATTAAGTCCCCTAGCATTAATTACAGAGTAATTTCCCTTTTTTACTATCTGCACCAAAACGTTTGCAAAATGAATAAAACTTCCATGCTTAGCAAAAGAAGTTCCTGTTTGAACAAAAAATGATAATAATGACTGCTCTTGTTGTTGGGTCAGAATATCAGATCAAAGTGCCAAGTTTAAAGAATACAAAAAATATAAATATAACAGTAAATGCAGTTTGCATATAATTAGGCTTCATTTTTTATTTTTTTGTGCCCATCCCAGAGGCGCAATATTGTTTTAACCAAGATGACTGGAAAGAACTGAATTTTTCCTATTTTTATGCCTAATTTGGTGTCAACTGACAAAGTATTTGCAGAGAAAATGGCAATGTTAAAGCCTACCACGGACACACAGACACATAGACACACACACATACACACACACACACACACACACACACACAGACAACCGAACACCGGGTTACTCACTTTGTTTACACAAGTGAGTCAAAAATCCCCAACTAAGCTGTAAATGAATCCCCACTTGCGGTGGTGGAGAAACCATTGATCATACATCTCTTTCACTTTGTGTTGGCCAAACTGTAAGCTTTTGGCAACCTCTGATGTAAGCCCCCCCCCCCTCTCCTCTCCCCCACCGCGCGACTCCCCTCTCCCCCACCCCCCACACAAGAGCAACTGAATCCATTTAGAAACTTGGAATGGGCGGATCGGGATCACTGATGTAGCGATATGAGAACCGGGATAAGGCGAATCCGGATCACCAATGTGATACGTGAATCGAGAATAAGCAAATCGTAATCTCAAATTTTGTGGTAGGTGATCTGGGAATAGGCCAGTTGGGAGAAAACGAATAAAATTCACCAATTCAGAGATAGGCGCACCGGGAATAGGCGGACTGGGAATTGGCGACCGATAAATTGGCGGACTGGGAATTGGCGAACTAGAAATTGGCGGACTGGGAATTGGCGACCCAGGAAATGGCGGATTGGCGGACCGGGAATTAGCGAACTGGGAATACAATTCAGTGATAGGCGACCCTGGAACGGGCGACCTAGAAGGATTAGTCGAATCGGAAAGGAGGACGCGCCGGGAGGTAAAGAATTGTAGCCACCTCCCACCTCCTCACCCCCTCAAAACTAAACCCCATAAAGGCGCCGGGTGGATTTACCTGCAGTGGACGACGATGGGTCCGGGTCGTTTGGGGTGGACGTGCTGCCGCACCACCCGGTGGAACTCCAGCACGGAGTCCACGTCCACGTCGGCTGTCATGTCCATCCACTTGAGGTAGTGGAAGTGCAGCACCTCGCGTCCTTTCTCCTTCACCTGTATTTGTTTCCACGTTTATCACGTCCGCGATATCACCTCTCTCTCTCTCTCTCTCTCTCTCTCTCCGCTGGTTCTTAATGCTTTCTGTCTTTCATCTTTGGAATCTCAATTCTGATTTTCCCTTTCTGTTCCATTTTTGTCTTTGTTTTGTGCCATTATTCTTCGGATTTATACCTACTATGTCACTAGAGCTTTACAGCTAATGACATTAGACATTTCAGTATTCAGTGTTCAGTATTCAGTGTTCTCTCTCTCTCTCTCTCTCTCACTCCTACAGGTTTAAGTTAGTATGTATTTTACATTTTGTTGTCGCTGCGTGATCACCATATGTATTTTGACCTCTTTCTATGGGCCGGAGGCCTGGAGATTAAAGTTTTTGTTCTTGTTCTCTCTCTCTCTCTCTCTCTCTCTCTCTCAATCTGTTACCAAGAACTTCGCAGTTTTTCTGTGAAAGTCGTTTCAGAGAAGAACCATTATGAGTTGACACTACGATAATGTTCAAAGATATAAATACAATATTCACTAATTACACGTAAAACATTTTTGCGCGCATCAAGTTCTAAAATCTTTCCTATTTATGTGCACCACCTTCAAATGGGGCCAAGGCCTTTCTTGATTGAAACAACAACATCGTCATCTCTCTCTCTCTCTCTCTCTCTCTCTCACACACACACTCCCACGCGCTGGGTCATGCTGCTGCACCTGCCCAGGCATCTGCTCCAGCAGATGTGGTAAGGTATATGGACTTGTCCGAACGCAGAGAAGCGTCCTTGAGGAACTGAAACTGAAACCGAAAGTGAGAAAATTGCCCTGAGGGCGGAGCTGACCTTGTTGTTCTGGAGCGTGAAGATGGTGATGCTGTAGTCGTTGACAGTGGACGTGGAGGTGTTGGTCACCCTCATGTCGTCATATTCTGCCACCTCCCCCCGCACAGCCGGCCAGTACTGCTCGCACTTGATCTGTCAACAGCGCGCGCGCACGTGCACACACACACACACCCACTGATGGTGCTTGTTTCGTCTATAAGTGTGTCGCGCTTAAAAAAAAAAAAAGCAACTATTTGTAATGCAAAATGAATGTGCTACGAGAATTTTTTGATTGGTTTGTGAGCTCTACAAAAACCTGTTGGTTTAAACAGTATCTTATTTGGAACCTACACAAACCTATTTTCTTTTTTTTTTCTCTTTTTTTTCTTATTTGTGAAACAAATGTAGAACTGATATCTGTTCTGTTCTGGTAGTATGGAAGATGTGTGATGAAACTCAACTAACATAAACAGAGCCGAGTAGCGGTAAATGATTATAGTTAGTATCACCAAAAGCATGCCATGATAACAAAAATACTTTGGAGGTCTAAAACCTTCGTGTGCTCAGTGACCTCAGAAATCCCAACACACCACCACCACAACACATGCACCTCCTAAACCTCACCTCACCCGCCACACCAGCTCCCTTCACCCTCCCTCTCGAGCACCCATACTCCTCCTTGCTCTCTCTCGCTCTCCCCCTAGTTCCTCTTTTTTGCCTCATCCCAACACAATGCACCCTCTCCGTCCTTTCACCGAACATTCCCCACCCCTCCCACCTTCCTCCCTCCCCTCACAGCGGAACATCACAAAAGACACCCTTATCACCAACGTTACCACCCTCCCCCCCACCTCCCCCTTCACCATCATTGCCGTCCGCCTTCCCCCCCACCACCCCCCCGACCCCCGTCTCCCCTCTCTCCTCAGCCCCACCCACATCCCCATCCCCAGCCCCTCCCATCCAAACGCTCCCTCCCTTCTCCACCCCCTCTCAACCCCACCAATCAGACCTAGTCCCGCTTCAAGGAACATCCGACCAGGAGTGACCCTTGTTTTCAGTGTGCACCTTGTCACAGAATCACAGCATTGCAATGCCTGGACGGGAGCATCTGCGCTGTGCACAAAAAACCCATTTTTCGAAGAGGAAGCGAAGAGGAAAGAAACCGCCCGCTGAACCAAGACTTTGAGAAAAACCTAACATCAACCAGGACACCTGCATGGAAATCCCTACCAAGTTACGACAGAAAGAGAAGCACCCGTAGGTGCTGGGGAGGACCCAGAGAAGCACTGCCTCCACTCGCCCTTGGAACAATCCTGCACCACCCTTGGAGGCCTGCGTTGTGTTCACGATGGGTGCAGGCACACACAGGACACTCCATTAAGAATTCAAGGGACATAACTGCTCCCGAACAGAGGCAAAAGAGACCACAGGAAGCAACTCGCAACAGCCTTAAAACAAGTATCCCGATGGGTGTACCAGCCAATATTTCATGACTGCAGAGCCCACCGGCAAAAGACACCACCCTCCAGCTGCTGAGCACACCCCACAGACCAAACCGCCCCTGCCCGCAGACAGACGAAGACAGTGCCACTCCAGACACAGCCATACGGATATATGTTATCTCTCTCTTTCTCTCTCCCTCTCTCTATAACCCTAACCCTAAACATACATAACACACACACACACACACACAATTATGTATATACTGTTACAGCACCACGGTCGGCCGCCTGCGGCCAGGCAACTTCATTTATTTACTTCACCGCAGCTGCGAACCCAGTTCTTTCACAACCTTCCCAGCCAAAGACTGTGTCCAAGGAATGTGGCAGGAAAAACCACCGAAATGTACAAGCAAGCTCAAACTTTCCGATTCTGAGCAAATGGAGCTTTCCTCTACACTTCGCACTCAGCAGGTTCAAACGGTCTACTACCTTGTCCCCCACCCCCCCAAACCTACCCCCGAGTACGTTCAAACTTTCTTCTAACGTACCCTCAGTAAGTTCAAAATTCTTCTACCTTGCCTCCAGGTAAATTCAAATTTCTTCTACCTTGCCTCTAGGTAAGTTCAAACTTTCTTCTAACGTACCCTTAGTAAGTTCAAAATTCTTCTACCTTGCCTCCAGGTAAGTTCAAATTTTTTCTACCTTGCCTCCAGGTAAGTTCAAATTTCTTCTACCTTGCCTCCAGGTAAGTTCAGACGCTCTTATATTGTGCCCCCCCCCCCCACACCCTCCCCGGTAAGATTAAAGCGTCATTCATCTTGCCCACCCCCCATCCCCTGTCTTTTACATTTTCCCCACCCCCAAGTAAGTTCAAACTGTCTTTTACATTTTCCCCACCCCCAAGTAAGTTCAAGCTGTCTTTTACATTTTCCCCACCCCCAAGTAAGTTCAAACTGTCTTTTACATTTTCCCCCACCCCCACGTAAGTTCAAACTGTCTTTTACATTCCCCCCCCCACCCCCAAGTAAGTTCAAACTGTCTTTTACCCCCCACCCCCAAGTAAGTTCAAACTGTCTTTTACATTTTCCCCACCCCCAAGTAAGTTCAAGCTGTCTTTTACATTTCCCCCACCCCCAAGTAAGTTCAAACTGTCTTTTACATTTTCTCCCGCCCCCAAGTAAGTTCAAACTGTCTTTTACATTTTCTCCCACCCCCAAGTAAGTTCAAACTGTCTTTTACATTTTCTCCCACCCCCAAGTAAGTTCAAACTGTCTTTTACATTTCCCCCCACCCCCAAGTAAATTCAAACTGTCTTTTACATTTCCCCCCACCCCCAAGTAAGTTCAAACTGTCTTTTACATTTCCCCCACCCCCAAGTAAGTTCAAACTGTCTTTTACATTTCCCCCCACCCCCAAGTAAGTTCAAACTGTCTTTTACATTTCCCCCACCCCCAAGTAAGTTCAAACTGTCTTTTACATTTCCCCCACCCCCAAGTAAGTTCAAACTGTCTTTTACATTTCCCCCCCACCCCCAAGTAAGTTCAAACTGCCTTTTACATTCCCCCCCCCCTCCCCCCAAGTAAGTTCAAACTGTCTTTTACATTTCTCCCACCCCCAAGTAAGTTCAAACTGTCTTTTACATTTTCTCCCGCCCCCAGGTAAGTTCAAACTGTCTTTTACATTTCACCCCACCCCAAAGTAAGTTCAAAAAGTCTTTTACATCCCCCCCCCCCCAAGTAAGTTCAAACTGTCTTTTACATTTCTCCCACCCCCAAGTAAGTTCAAACTGTCTTTTACATTTCCCAAACCCCCAAGTAAGTTCAAACTGTCTTTTACATTTCCCCCCACCCCGAAGTAAGTTCAAACATTCTTCTTCCTTGCCTCCAAATTAATTTTAAACTGCCTTCTATCTTGCCCCTTAGTAAGTTCAAGCTTTCTGATTTTTAGTAAAGGAAATTTTCTCCCACCTTGCTTTCCCCCTTCCAAGGTAAATTCAGACTGTCTTCTTCCTTAACACTGAGGTTAGTTCAAACACTCTTCTACCTTGCCACCCCAGTCAATTCATTTCTTCTCCTACCTTACCCCTCCCCCTCCCCCCTCCCCAGTAACTTTGCCCTCGAGGATATTTTCAAGCACTCTTCTACCTTGCCACCCCAGTTAATTCATTTCTTCTTCTACCTTGCTCCCCTCCCCCCTCCCCAGTAACTTTGCCCTCGAGGATATTTCAAACACTCTTCTACCTTGCCACCCCAGTTAATTCAATTCTTCTTCTACCTCCCCCCCCCACGCCATCCCCCCTCCTAGTAACTTTGACCCCGAGGTAAGTTCAAACACCCTTCTACATTACCACCCCAGTAACTTTGCCCTTGACGTAAGTTCAAACACTCTTCTACCTTGCCACCCCAGTATGTTCATTTGTTCTTCCTTGCCCCCCCCCCCACCCCCCAGTAAGTTCTAACATTTTTACCCCCTCCCCCCTCACCCCCACCCCCAACTCCCCAGTACGATCAAAGCGTCTTTTACCTTTCCAACCCCCAACCCCAACTGCCCCCCAACCCTCCAGTAAGTTCAAACTGGTTCTTACCTTGCCTCCCTCCTTGGGCCGGGTCAGCATGACCACGATGGACACGTTCTGTTCCCACACCATCCTCCAGAAGTCACCGGAGGTGAAGGGCAAGGGGCCCTGGGTGGCGATGAACTCCTTCTCGCCTTTGAAACCCTGCAACACAGTTCAGTGAACCAAGGGATCCAGTCCCCGTTTCGCCAGTAACGTGTGGTGGTGTCCTCGGGAAAGGCCCGGTTTTTCTCACCCCCTCCCAGGTGTGATTAGACACTTACAGTCCGGGAAGGCTTATTCAGTAAAGCGGTGGAGGTAGAGGATTAATTGGGGGCCCCACCTTCCTATGCTGAGCCCAAGACACAGAAGATGATGATGATGATGAAGATGATGATGATATGGATACTTATAATCATAGCGCCTATCCTCGGTCAGAGACCAAGCTCTAAGGGCTTTACATACTCGGGGTCATTTGCACAACAGGCTGCCTACCTGGGTAGAGCCGACTGACGGCTGTCACTTGGCGTTCATCATTCGTTTCCTGTGTCATTCGATAAGATTTCAGGCACGCACACATACACACTCAGAAAGAAAGATATGCAACATTTGATGGATTTGGTTTCACTTCCCCTGTGCCTGTAAAAGGCTACGGGACCTAACTTTGTTTAACTTCGGAAAGGAAATGAAGAGACGTAGGACGGGCGCAATAGCCGAGTGGTTAAAGCGTTGGACTTTCAATCTGAGGGACCCGGGTTCGAATCTCAGTAACGGCACCTGGTGGGTGGAGATTTTTCCGATCTCCCAAGTCAACAGACCTGCTAGTGCCTGTACCCCCTTCGTGTTTATACGGCAAGCAGAAGATCAAATACGCTACGTCAAAGATCCTGTAATCCATGTCAGCGTTCGGTGGGTTATGGAAACAAGAACATACCCAGCATGCATCCCCCCCCGAAAACGGAGTGTGGCTGCCTACATGGCGGGGTAAAAAAAAAAACACGGTCATACACGTAAAAACCCACTCGTGTACATACGGCTGAACGTGAGAGTTGCAGCCCACGAACGAAGAAGAACAAGAAGGGGCGTAGGAAGGGCGGTAGGGGAAGAATGAAGAGTAGTCACATCATAATTTCTAAACAACAACAATAAAGAATCGTCCAGAAAGGTCAATGGCCTATCACTGCCACTGGGACATCCTTCGAATGAGATGATAAACCGAGGTTCCGTGTACAGCACGCGCTTGGCGGACTGAAAAAAGAACCCATGGCAACGTAGGTGTTGTCCTTTGGCGACATTCTGTCGAAGAAATCCAACCTGATAGGTACACAAACATGTACGCATGCACTCAAGGCCTGACTAAGAGCGCTGAGTCATGCTGCTGGTCAGGTATCCTACCTAGTAGATGTGATGTAGCGTATATGTATTTGCCCGAAAGCAGTGGAGCCTCCTTGAGAAAGTGAAACTGAAATTGATTATGGAGACTCACCAGGATGTAGTTGGCATTGATGTAGTCACTGCACTCCTGGTCACGGGTCAGCTTGACACGGCTGTGGTCATCTGCACACACACACACACACACACACACACACACACACACACACACACACACACATACAGGGGTATATTTCACCTCCAAGACGCCAGTGTGGTCATCACCATCATCATCATCATCACCATCATCATCATCATCACAATACTTACAGCAGACGATGTCGTTGTAGCGGTTCTTGGAACGGTTCACCTCCAAGACGCCAGTGTGGTCATCATCATCATCATTATCATCATCGTCATTATCATCATCATCATTATCATCATCACCATCATCATCGTCATTATCATCATCATGAACATCATCATCACCATCATCATCATCATCATTACAATACTTACAGCAGACGATGTCGTTGTAGCGGTTCTTGGAACGGCTCACCTCCATGACGCCAGTGTGGTCATCATCATCACCATCATCATTATCATCATCGTCATTATCATCATCATCATCACCATCATCATCGTCATTATCATCATCATGAACATCATCATCACCATCATCATCATCATCATTACAATACTTACAGCAGACGATGTCGTTGTAGCGGTTCTTGGAACGGTTCACCTCCATGACGCCAGTGTGGTCATCATCATCATCATCATCACCATCATCATAGTCATCACAATACTTACAGCAGACGATGTCGTTGTAGCGGTTCTTGGAACGGTTCACCTCCAAGACGCCAGTGTGGCCATCATCATCACCATCATCATTATCATCATCGTCATTATCATCATCATCATCACCATCACCATCATCATCGTCATCATCATCACCATCATCATCATCATCACAATACTTACAGCAGACGATGTCGTTGTAGCGGTTCTTGGAACGGTTCACCTCCATGATGCCAGTGTGGTGGGCCAGGTGTTTGGCCCTGCCCGTGAGTGGGTCCGTGTAGCTGCTGACGATGTCCTGACCATTGGAATAATAATGACGGTGAATGATAACTACAACAACAACAACAACAACGACGACAACAGCAACGATGATGATGATCATCATAATACTGATGATGATGGTGGTGGTGATGATGTTGATAATACTAATAATGATGATAACATCAATACTACTACTACTACTACTACTACTACTACTACTACTACTACTATCACTACTACTGATGATATTGATAATGGTGATAGCAACAACAAGAACAAAACAAGAACAAGAACAACAATACTTATAATAGTAATGATGATAATCATACTCCTCCTCCTCCTCCTACTACTACTACTAATGACATTTGTATAGTTATTTTTGACATTCTCTCACTGCATTCTGACGAATCCATGTTCACGACACGACATCTGCTAGGCAGATGCCTGACCTGTATTATTACCCGACGGGCTTTGGTCAGCACTTGAATACATGCATATATATATATATATATATATATATATATATATATATATATATATATATATATACTTGTGTACCTGTCAGAATGGATACCTTCTGCAGAATTTGGCAGATGACAAATACCTTTTGTTGCCATGGGTTCTTTTCCGGTGCGCCAAGTGCGCACCACACATAGGACCTCGGGTTTATCATCTCATCCGATTGACTAGACGCTCAGAGAGAAAAGGGCGAGACCGGGATTTGAACCCAGACCGGACACGGACACTTGTGTTGGCAGATAAGCATATTAACCTTTCTGTCAGCCTTTCCATCTCTGGCTCATCAGACTCAGAAGCACATTTTATCCTTTGTTATTGATATTGTTGGCTTATATCACAGACTGACATAAGTTTACATTTGGGCCAACAGCAAAGTGAGAGCTGTATTATCAATGGTTTCTCCAGTCAATGGGTAACCATTTACAGCTTAGTCTTTTGTGAAGGACTATGACTCTCAAACTAGGAGGCAAAATTGCACTAGCTCTTAGTGCTGCAGCCTTGTGGGCTAGTTGGCCTTTGGGAACCATCCCAACGCCGACTGTCCTAAAACCCTCTTGGCCGAGAGAGTGGGGATGTGCTTGGGCAAGACACTCAATTCTAGCCCAAATAGTTGCCTCCTCTGCTGTTCTGATGGTCATAGTCAGACACGACTGACTATCATATATACTGATATTGTTATTACTAGTATCACTGCTATTGTCATTCATTTTTCCCCCTTGGAAGGAAGGTTCTTTGGTTCTTTTCTTTCAAAAGATGAACATTGCAATGTAAATAATAAAGCTGCACAACAAGTTGATATATATATATATATATATATATATATATATATATA
>NC_134881.1:26927278-26929778 GCF_041734735.1 Babylonia areolata
ACAAAGGGGACTGTTACCTCCAGAGAAACAAAGGGACCGTTACCTCTAGGGAGACAAAGGGGACTGTTACCTCCAGAGAGACAAAGGGACCGTCACCTCCACAGAGACAAAGGGGACTGTTACCTCAAGAGAGACAAAGGGACCGTCACCTCCAGAGAGACAAAGGGGACTGTTACCTCCAGAGAGACAAAGGGGACCGTTACCTCCAGAGAGACAAAGGGACCGTTGCCTCCAGAGAGACAAAGGGGACCGTTGCCTCCAGAGAGACAAAGGGACCGTTATCTCCAGAGAGACAAAGGGGACCGTCACCTCCAGAGAGACAAAGGGGACTGTTACCTCCAGAGAGACAAAGGGACCGTCACCTCCAGAGAGACAAAGGGGACTGTTACCTCCAGAGAGACAAAGGGACCGTCACCTCCAGAGAGACAAAGGGGACTGTTACCTCCAGAGAGACAAAGGGACTGTTACCTCCAGAGAGACAAAGGGGACCGTCACCTCCAGCGAGACAAAGGGGACCGTTACCTCCAGAGAGACAAAGGGGACTGTTACCTCCAGAGAGACAAAGGGACCGTTACCTCTAGGGAGACAAAGGGGACTGTTACCTCCAGAGAGACAAAGGGACCGTCACCTCCAGAGAGACAAAGGGGACTGTTACCTCCAGAGAGACAAAGGGGACCGTTACCTCCAGAGAGACAAAGGGACCGTTACCTCTAGAGAGACAAAGGGGACTGTTACCTCTAGAGAGACAAAGGGACTGTTACCTCCAGGGAGACAAAGGGGACTGTTACCTCCAGAGAAACAAAGGGACCGTTACCTCTAGGGAGACAAAGGGGACTGTTACCTCCAGAGAGACAAAGGGACCGTCACCTCCAGAGAGACAAAGGGGACTGTTACCTCCAGAGAGACAAAGGGGACCGTCACCTCCAGAGAGACAAAGGGGACCGTCACCTCCAGAGAGACAAAGGGGACTGTTACCTCCAGAGAGACAAAGGGGACCGTCACCTCCAGAGAGACAAAGGGACCGTTACCTCCAGAGAGACAAAGGGGACTGTTACATCCAGAGAGACAAAGGGACCGTTACCTCCAGAGAGACAAAGGGACCGTTACCTCCAGAGATAACAAAGGGACCGTTACCTCTAGGGAGACAAAGGGGACTGTTACCTCCAGAGAGACAAAGGGACCGTTACCTCCAGAGAGACAAAGGGACCGTTACCTCTAGGGAGACAAAGGGGACTGTTACCTCCAGAGAGACAAAGGGACCGTCACCTCCAGAGAGACAAAGGGGACTGTTACCTCCAGAGAGACAAAGGGGACCGTTACCTCCAGAGAGACAAAGGGACCGTCACCTCCAGAGAGACAAAGGGGACTGTTACCTCCAGAGAGACAAAGGGACAGTCACCTCCAGAGAGACAAAGGGGACTGTTACCTCCAGAGAGACAAAGGGGACTGTTACCTCCAGAGAGACAAAGGGGACTGTTACCTCCAGAGAGACAAAGGGACCGTTACCTCCAGAGAGACAAAGGGGACTGTTACCTCCAGAGAGACAAAGGGGACCGTCACCTCCAGAGAGACAAAGGGGACTGTTACCTCCAGAGATAACAAAGGGACCGTTACCTCTAGGGAGACAAAGGGACCGTTACCTCCAGAGAGACAAAGGGGACTGTTACCTCCAGAGAGACAAAGGGACTGTTACCTCTAGAGAGACAAAGGGACCGTTACCTCTAGGGAGACAAAGGGACCGTTACCTCCAGAGAGACAAAGGGGACTGTCACCTCCAGCGAGACAAAGGGGACTGTCACCTCCAGAGAGACAAAGGGACCGTTACCTCTTGGGAGACAAAGGGGACTGTTACCTCTAGAGAGACAAAGGGACCGTTACCTCTATGGAGACAAAGGGGACTGTTACCTCCAGACAGACAAAGGTACTGTTACTCCTCGTAAGACCAAAAAAAAAAGTACTGTTACTTTTGGTAAGACACAGATATATGTTACTCTTGGTAAAACTGTTACTTTTGGAAACACAAACGTACTGTTACTCTTGGTAAGAAAAAAGTATCATTGCTGTTGGTAAGATTGAAGCGCTGCTACTCTTGGTAAAACATGCTGATGTTGCCCTTCGTTCGACAAAGGAAAACAAATAAAATCGCCGGCAGAAAAAAAAAGAAGAAGAAAAAAAATAGGGAGGTGCTGTCAGTGCAGCAATATACAATACAATAGTTACTCTGGGCAAAACAGAAGTACTGCAACTCTCGGTGAGACAAAAATACTGTTACTCTCGAGGGAAGACAAGATAATTTGTAATATTTGTAATATTTCTCTTTTCATCACAACAAATTTCTCTGTGTGAAATTCGGGCTGCTCTCCACAGGTGAGAGCGCGTCGCTACACTACAGCGCCACCCGTATTTTTTTCTGCGTGCAGTTTTATTTGTTTTTCCTATCTGAGTGGATTTTTCTACAGAATTTTGCCAGGAACAACCCTTTTTGCTGCCGTGGGCTCTT
>NC_134881.1:26934778-26957278 GCF_041734735.1 Babylonia areolata
TCAACATGTTGTCATCATCATCATCACGGCCACTATGACTGAACCCTCCACAACCCCCGACCACACCCCAAACACACACACACACACACACACACTCCCCCTCTACCCCACCCCCGCTCACTGTGGTATTCCAGAGGGGCGTCCCCTGCTGCCGTCACGATGACAGTGCGCACGTTCTTCCCCCCTCCTCCTCTTCCCCCTCCTTCTCCTCCCAGCAGGAAGGTGGTGTTCTTGACCAAGAACTCGATGCTGGTGTCCTTCCGCACCACGTCCTCCTCAGGAACCAGCTCGGCCAGCTGCTCTTCCGGGATGAGCGTGGGAGGTCGCACTGCCGGGGTGCTCACCCGTAAGCTATGAGTCTCCCCTTTCAAGGCTGCATCCCCTCCTCCATCGCCGTTGATGCTGCTCCTGCTGCCGACTGCGTAGACCTGCTCCACAACAACATGTGGAAGGCAGCCCCATTGCCACCACCACCACCACCACCCCCACATCCGCGATTAATTTTAATAAACAAAGGGTAAATCAACAACAACATCAACAAAAAAACAAAACAAAAACAAGAAAGACAAGGCCTTCAAGACTCACTTGTGATACACTTTAAAAAAATCCAAGCTTTTTATGTATTGAGTATAATGCATTTACTGTTATATTTATATTTTTGTATTCTCTAAACTTGGCACTTTGATCTGATATTCGACCCAACAAAAGATCTGTCATTATTATCATTTTTTGTTCAAACAGGAACTTCTTTTGCTAAGCATGGAAGTTTTATTTATTGCAAACGTTTTGGTGTAGACAGTAAAACAAGGGAAATTACTCTGCTTGGGAACTTAGTTTGCTTTAAACTGATCTTTCTCATTTTAAACATTACATTTTGAAATTATACTCAATACATAAAAAGCTTGGATTTTTTTTCTAAAAGTGCATCACAAGTGAGTCTTGAAGGTCTTGCCTCTCTTGTTTCAAAATGTAATGGTTAAGATGAGAAAGATCAGTTTAAAGCAAATTAACTCCACTAGCATTACAGGTTAATTTCCCTTTTTTACCATCTGCACCAAAACGTTTGCAAAATAAATAAAATTTCCATGCTTAGCTGTTGGGTCAGAATATCAGATCAAAGTGCCAAGTTTAGAGAATACAAAAAATATAAATATAACAGTAAATGCAGTTTGCATATAATTAGGCTTCATTCTTTATTTTTTTGTGCCCATCCCAGAGGCGCAATATTGTTTTAAACAAAATGACTGGAAAGAACTGAATTTTTCCTATTTTTATGCCAAATTTGGTGTCAACTGACAAAGTAGTTGCAGAGAAAATGTCAATGTTAAAGTTTACCACGGACACACAGACACACACACACACACAGACGCACACACACACACACACACAGACAACCGAACACCGGTTAAAAACATAGACTCACTTTGTTTACACAAGTGAGTCAACAAACAAAAAACGGTAATACACGTGAAAAATGTTACATGTCTGTCTGAGTGGGTATGTGTGCGTGCCTGAAATCTGATTGAATAACACGGGAAACGAATGATGAGCGCCCAGTGGCAGCTGTCACTAAGTCGGCTCGACCTAGGCAGGCAGCCTGTTGTGCAAATGACTCCTGGTTTGTAAAAGTGCTTAGAGCTTGGTCTCCGACCGAGGATAGGCGCTATATAAGTATCCATATCAACCAATCAATCAATCAATCAATCAATATAAGTATCCACATCAACCAATCAATTTAATCAATCAATCAATCAACCAATCTGTCAAATGATCAATCCATCCATCACTCAGTCAGTCAACCAATCCACTTTTCATTTACTTACAAATATTTATTTATTCTTTTTTTTTTCTTCATTTATCCATCTATTCATGTATCTATTTATTCATATACTTATCTATTTATTCAACGGTATTTGTCGAGCAAAGCAGAATTCATTGTGAATGCGTGGAAACGGATAATAAACGTTCCCTCTCCCTTAATCCCTCCTTGACCTTCTGTGCTCGTTTATTGCAGTCTATGGGAGAGGATCAAAAGGACGCAATGTGGTGGGCTGAAGGGGAAAGGTGGGAGGAGGGGGGCGGGGGTTGTGGGGTGGGTTTGGGGTGTGGGGGGTTGGAGGTGGTTATGCGTGTGATGACGGAGGTGAATGGTGGTGGTAGTGGTGGAGGTGGTGGTGGTGGTAGTGATGGTGGTTTCGTTCGTTCTTTAGTTTAACATCTTTTCACTGTAAGTGATATTAAACGAGGGTAGGAAAAAAAATCGAGGGGGGTGGGGTTGGGGGGTGAGGAGACGTGGGTGGGGAGTGGGGGGGCGTAGGGGGGGGGGGGAGAAATTTACTGTGTACTCATGCGAGTAAGTGAATGTGGTGATGGTGGTGGCGGTGGTGGTTAGGAGATGGATGAGGTGGGGAAGGAAAACTGACGACGACGATGACGATGGATGATACAAAAAAAAAAAAAAAAAAAAAAAAAGAAAAAAAAAAAAAGTTATCGGCTAAAACAGAAGAATTCTTTTTCTTTTCGTTTTTATTTTGTTGTTGTTTGTTTTTGTTTGCTTAGACTGAGGGTCGACCAGCGAGTACTTAATTAACTGGCTCTGTCTATATTCTCTGTGTCTCTGTCTCACTGTTTCTCTCTATCTGTCCGTCTGCCTCTGCCTCTTTGTGTAATGATGTTGCTGAAACACACTTGATCAGGCGTGACCGAACCGTTCTTCTGACGGATGGCGTAGTGAAGCGTCAGGTTTGGGCCGTGTGTGAAGGACACATTGGAAAACGAAGAAAAAAGAAAGAAGGAAAGAAAAAAAAAAAGAAAGACCCCCCCCCCCCTCCGCCACCCCCTCACCCCCACAAAACAAACCATTCTGCCACCTTCCTCCACAGGAGGAGTGAGTTAAGAGAGTGAGTGAGTGAGTGGGTGAGTGAGTGAGTTAAGAGAGTGAGTGAGTGAGTTAAGAGAGTGAGTGAGTGGGTGAGTGAGTGGGTTAAGAGAGTGAGTGAGTGGGTGAGTGGGTGGGTTAAGAGAGTGAGTGAGTGGGTGAGTGAGTGAGTTAAGACAGTGAGTGAGTGGGTGAGTGATTTAAGACAGTGAGTGGGTGAGTGAGTGAGTGAGTTACGATAGTGAGTGAGTGGGTGAGTGAGTGAGTGAGTTAAGAGAGTGAGTGAGTGGGTGAGTGAGTGAGTGAGTTAAGAGAGTGAGTGAGTGGGTGAGTGAGTGAGTGAGTTAGAGTGAGTGAGTGTGTGAGTGAGTGGGTTAAGATAGTGAGTGGGTGAGTGAGTGAGTTAAGAGAGTGAGTGAGTGAGTGGGTGAGTGAGTTAAGAGAGTGAGTGAGTGGGTGAGTGAGTGAATTAAGATAGTGAGTGAGTGGGTGAGTGAGTGAGTTAAGAGAGTGAGTGGGTGAGTGAGTGAGTGAGTGTGTGAGTGAGTTAAGAGAGTGAGTGAGTGGGTGAGTGAGTTAAGAGAGTGAGTGAGTGAGTTAAGAGAGTGAGTGAGTTAAGACAATGAGTGAGTTAAGAGAGTGAGTGAGTTAAGAGTGAGTGAGAGTGAGTGAGCGAGCGAGTGAGAGTGAGAGTGAGCGAGAGTGAGTGAGTGAGTGAGAGAGTGAGTCAAGAGAGTGG
Source organism: Babylonia areolata (assembly GCF_041734735.1). Lineage (NCBI taxonomy): Eukaryota > Metazoa > Mollusca > Gastropoda > Neogastropoda > Buccinidae > Babylonia > Babylonia areolata. The sequence continues at coordinate 26,938,396 of NC_134881.1, forward strand.
GTGAGTGAGTGAGTGAGAGAGTGAGTTAAGAGAGTGAGTGGGTGAGTGAGTGAGTTAAGAGAGTGAGTGAGTGGGTGAGTGAGTGGGTTAAGAGAGTGAGTGAGTGAGAGTCAGTGAGCAAGTGAGTGAGCTAGTCAGTTAAGAGAGTGAGTGAGTTAAAAGAGTTAAGAGAGTGAGTGAGCGAGTGAGTGAGAGTGAGCGAGTGAGTGAGCGAGAGAGTGAGTGAGTGAGAGAGTGAGTGAGTTAAGAGAGTGAGTGAGTGAGAGAGTGAGTGAGAGTGAGCGAGTTGACAAGAGAGTGAGTGAGTGAGTGAGAGAGTGAGTGAGAGAGTTAAGAGAGTGAGTGAGTGAGAGTTAAGAGAGTGAGTGAGTGAGTGAGTGAGTGAGAGAGTGAGTGAGAGTGAGTGAGGAGTGAGTGAGTTAAGAGAGTGAGTGAGTTAAGAAAGTGAGTGAGTGAGTGAGTAAGTGAGTGAGTGAGTATGTTAAATGTAAGGTTCCCCGAGCTTTTTCCGGCCATGGAGGGCAGTGGATTCATATCCACCGTGTCCTGGACTCAGGCCAAGGAAGGTTGTGACCCCGAATGCTCTCCTTCCGGCCGCCGTTTTAACCTTTATCCCCCGACTGAAGCCAGCAGGTCAGCCATTCACACAGCTGGATGGGGGTATAGGAAACGTCGGAATAAAGTGCCTTTCCCAAGAACGCAGCACCATGCTGAAACGTGGTCTCGATCCCCGCAGTCACTGGTGAACTGGGGACCAAGTGTTTTGATTGATATGGATACTTATATAGCGCCTATCCTCGATCGGAGACCAAGCTCTAAGCGCTTTACAAACACGGGGGTCATTTACACAACAAGAGGCTGCCTACCTGGGTAGAGCCGACTGACGGCTGCCACTGGACGCTCATCATTCGTTTCCTGAGTCATTCGATCAGATGTCAGGCACACACACATACATACTCAGAAAAACTAGTCCAACAAACACCTAAACCGATACTGCCGCAGCAGGCTCCTATAGTAGTGTGTGGGTGCTGGGTGATTTTTGTCAAGTTCCCCTTACCGTTACAGTGTAGTTCTGGGCAGGGTCGACCTCCACGATCTCATGGTAGTGATCCGGAGTGGTGCGTCGGTATTCCCTGGCATCCCGCCGCAGGTCGACGAAGTGGGACTTCACCGTTTTGTTTGCTTTTACCTGTAACCGTACATGTAGGTATAAGAACCAGGACTTCGCCGTTTTGTTCGCTTTTACCTGTAACCGTACATGTAGGTATAAGAACCAGGACTTCGCCGTTTTGAACGTCATTACCTGTAACCGTACATGTAGGTATAAGAACCAGGACTTCACCGTTTTGAACGTCATTACCTGTAACCGTACATGTAGGTAAAAGAACCAGGACTTCGCTTTGAACGTCATTACCTGTAACCGTGCATGTAGGTATAAGAACCAGGACTTCACCGTTTTGAACGTCATTACCTGTAACCGTACATGTAGGTATAAGAACCAGGACTTCACCGTTTTGAACGTCATTACCTGTAACCGTACATGTAGGTATAAGAACCAGGACTTCGCCGTTTTGAACGTCATTACCTGTAACCGTACATGTAGGTATAAGAACCAGGACTTCACCATTTTGAACGTCATTACCTGTAACCGTGCATGTTGGTATAAGAACCAGGACTTCACCATTTTGAACGTCATTACCTGTAACCGTACATGTAGGTATAAGTACCAGGACTTCACCGTTTTGAACGCCATTACCTGTAACCGTGCACGTTAGGGGTGGGGATGAGGGGGCCGGGGGGGGGGGGGGGAGGGTGTGTGTCAGGCACAAGTAGGTCTGCACATATGTTGACCCTTGGAGATCAGAAAAAAAAATCTCCATACCCCACCAGGCGCCGTTACCGAGATTCGAACTCGGGACCCTCAAATTGAAAGTCCACTCGGCTCTTGCGCCCGTCAGGCTGGGTGAAGGCTGTGTCTGCTATGGAGGTCGGTAGTCGGCCCGTTAGGGTCGGGATCCGAGTAGGGGCGGAGAAGATCAATGAGGGGAGGGGGGAGGAGGGGGAAAGGTGCGGGCGGAAGGGGGGAGTGGAGGGGGGAGAGGAAGGGGGGAGGAGGTACAAGCGGTCTGTGGGTGACGCTACAATAGATGCCGGCAGCAAGTGAACAACAAATAAATATATAAATAAATGAATAAATAAATAAACAAATGAATAATAATTTAAAAAAATCACACACACACGCATACAAACACACACGTACGCACACGCTCACACACACACACGCACACACAAACACACACATGTACACATACACTGACCTCATCGCCTTTGCGTATCGTGTACACGTAGTATTCAATGAAGCTGTGGCGGTCTCGGGGACACGGATCCATCCACGAGACACAGAGTCTGTGGAAGTCCTTCAGGGTGTGATTCCCGCAGCTGTTGTCATCGTTCTTGTTCTTGCTCCTCGGCCATGTCTTCAGAGAAATCACGGGCCCAGGAGCTGGGAGGGGAAGGGTGAAAAGTTCAGTTCGCCTCAGCTCAGTTGTTTAACTCACTCAGTACGGCCAGTCCTCTCTTCTCCTCTACACAGACCCCTCGGATGTCCAGTGGGTGTCTCAATGACCCAACCTTTAGCTTCCGTCATCAGAATTGTGGTATTCTTTGTCAACATTCACCTCTTCAGTGTAAGAGCCTTCCGGTGGTAATATTTTGATGGTGGTTATTGGGGTGAAACGCTATTAACGTCGTCTCTTTCGCCGTTCGTATGGAGAGAGTTAAAGCAAATTTGATTCACAGAAGACTGGCGCAATAGCCGAGTGGTTAAAGCGTCGGACTCTCAATCTCAAGGTCCCAGGTTCGAATCTCCGTGACGGCTCCTGATGGGTAAATGGTGGTGATTTTTTTACGATATCCCAGGTCCCGGAGTATGGGTGCCTACATGGAGGGGGAAGGGGGGAGGGGGGGGGGGGGGGGGGGGGGGGGGGGGTAAAAACGGTCATACACGGCCATCGGGGCAGTTCTTCGTTCGTATTTGTATTTGTAATTCTTTTTATCACAACAGATTTCTCTGTGTGAAATTCGGGCTGCTCTCCCCAGGGAGAGCGCGTCGCTGCACTACAGCGCCACCCATTTAAAAAAAAAAAAAAAAAAGATTCCTGCGTACAAATTTTATTTACTTCCCCTGTCGATCAGGTACGAGTATTCTCCTACCAGCGCACTATTCTAATTTCGTTCATTCTTGCTTGGCACAGTTGGCGTTCGAAACTGAACCGTTTACTGAAGTATGAAAACGAAGCTTTGTTTGACCGATTAAAACAATTTTCCATCGATTTTACCTGTTTTAGTGAACCACCCTGTTTTGCTTTTTCTGCAGTGATCTCATGTAGTGCTGATCCAATCCAGGGGGAGTTGTAGCGAGCATGCAGCTGTGGGATAGAGTGAGTTAACTCACTCAGTACGGCCAGTCCTCTCTTCTCCTCTACACAGACCCCTCGGATATCCAGTGGGTGTCTGAATGACCCAACCTTTAGCTTCCGTCGTCAGAACTGTGGTATTTTTTTGTCAACTTTCACCTCTTCAGTATAAGAGCGTTCCGCTTGCAATATTTTGATGATGGTAATTGGGGTGAAACGCTGTTAACGTCGTCTCTTTCGCCGTTCGTATGGAGAGAGTTAAGAAAAGAAAACTACGTCAGTGTGGTCACGTGACAAGATCCAATGGCCTTCAACAATTAAAGGGGGGGGAGGGGGGGGGGCAGAAAACAAAACTATAAAATGATGGACTGATAACATTTCAGAATGGACAGATGCAATGGAGGTGAAAGTATGCGTGCAGTATAAGTGGTTATCACAGCTGTATTGATCCAAGCAGAAATTATATCTACATCCATCAGGCAAACGAGCACTGTCACATGAAGATTCGTGTCCTCCTCGTTCAAGTATAAAAAAGAAAACAACAACAACAACAAGAACCCAAACCTCGTCACCTGTTCAAAACTTTGGTATCAAAAGCATTAACAAACAAGAGAGGCAAGGCCTTCAAGATTCACTTGTGATACACTTAAAAAAAAATCTAATCGTTAAAATGTGTTCTGTATTTGTTATTATAAAGCTTCGCGTTAAAAAAAAATTAAGAAAAAAAAGTCCTAACCAGATTCGAATTAAGTCCCCTAGCATTAATTACAGAGTAATTTCCCTTTTTTTCTATCTGCACCAAAACGTTTGCAAAATAAATAAAACTTCCATGCTTAGCAAAAGAAGTTCCTGTTTGAACAAAACATGATAATAATGACTGCTCTTGTTGTTGGGTCAGAATATCAGATCAAAGTGCCAAGTTTAGAGAATACAAAAAATATAAATATAACAGTAAATGCAGTTTGCATATAATTAGGCTTCATTTTTTATTTTTTTGTGCCCATCCCAGAGGTGCAATATTGTTTTAAACAAGATGACTGGAAAGAACTGAATTTTTCCTATTTTTATGCCTAATTTGGTGTCAACTGACAAAGTAGTTGCAGAGAAAATGTCAATGTTAAAGTTTACCACGGACACACACACACACACACACACAGACAACCGAACACCGGGTTAAAACATAGACTCACTTTGTTTACACAAGTGAGTCAAAAAACAACAGCAAATGTTATCAGTTCTGGGACATTCCGACGCAGCAACAGACACTACGGCTGATGCTGAGCACTACAAGCAGAAACGCGTAGTCTGCGAGATTATCAAGCCACAATTTATCGACAGCGTTACAAAACAACAACAATGAACACACACAACCCCCCACCCCCCCGCCCCCGCCCCCGACCCCCCCCGCCTCCCACACACACACACATCCACCAAAAACAACAACCAAAACAGACTCACCTGCGGGGCTTGTGGTTACGGTCACGTTGGACGAGGTCGCGTCGTTTGTGAAGCCATCTTTGTTCGTCGCCACAAGCAGGACGTCATATTCCCAGAATGCACTGAGAGCAGAAGATCCATTACCACCACCAACGCCACTGCAGTTGCCGCTGGATTGCCCCTTGTCGTCTGTGTGAATACACAGGAGGGTTACACACACACACACACACACACACACACAGACCATGCTCAAACTAAAAACAAATAAACAAACAACAACATTGAAATATACAATATATCTTCAAACTTTCTATTCCGTGTCAGGAATTTTTAACCATCGAACAACTCACACGAGACATGGCACAAAATCCTTTCACACTCCCCTACCCCCTGGCCCCGCCCCCCCATCCCCCCAAGCACCCGGCCTCCCCCCACCAGCTCCCATCCCACTCCAACGAATAACTGGTCGCCTAGTGGTAACGCTTAGGAAGGGGGATCATCTGAGCGAGCGGGATCGAATCCCTCTCGCACCAAACTGCTTTGCCCCTCCACTATAGACCTCGAGCAGGGTTGAGGTCCCGAGTGTAGCATGCACTTAGCGCATGTAAAAGAACCAACGACAGCGAGAAATTTGTCTCTGGCAAAATGCTGTTGAAGAAACCTACAAGCAGCCGTAAAAACAACAACGCTTGCAGAAAAAAAAAAAAAAAAAGGGTGGCGCAGCATTGTAGCGACGCATTCTCCTCTTGGATGAGTGCAAACCCGAATTTTTCAAACAGAGAAATCTATTGTGGCAAAAATTATACAACAGAATAATGTAGAATAGTCACAACAAAATACACTACAGTGCAATGCGGTACAGCACAGCGCAGTACAGTACAATTGCAATATAATGTTCACACTAAACACAGCAGACTGGGCACAACACAACACTACAACACACAACACAACCACACCACACCACACTACGCCACACCATGCCACTCCACACCCACACCACACTACGCAACGCCACACCCACACCACTACACAACACCACACCACACAACCACACCACACTACAACACACTACACCACACCATACCCACACCACTACACCACGCCACGCCACACCACACCCACACCACCACACCGTAAAACACCCACACCACTACACAACACCACGTCACACCACACCACACCACTCCACAACACCACACCACAACACCACACCACAACACCACACCACACCACTACACAAAACCACGCCACACCACACCACTAAACAACACTACACCACACCACACCCACACCACTACACAACACCACACCCACCCACAACCACACCCCACCCACACCACTACACAACACCACGCCACACCGCACTCACACCACCACACCACACCACATCACACCACACCACACCCACACCACCCCACCCCACACCACCACATCATACCACTCAATACCACACCACACACACACGACTACACAACACCACACCATACCACACCACATCATACCACACCACACCACACCCACACCACTACACAACACCACACCACACCACCACACCATACCACATCATACCACACCACACCCACACCACTACACAACACCACACGCACACCACAACAACAAACCACACCATACCCACACCACACCCCATACACCACACCACGCCACACCACAACCACACCACTACACAACTCCACACCACTACACCACACGACACCCACACCACTATATAACACCACGCCACGCCACACCACAACACCACACTACACCACACCCACACCACGCCACACCCTTACAACTACACAACACCACACCACAGCACTACACAACACCACACCCACACCAATACACAACATCACGCCACACCACACCACACCACACCCACACCACGACACCACACCACACCACACCCACACCACTACATAACACCATACTACACCGCGCCCACACCACTACACAACACCACACCACACCACTACACCGCACCATACCACACCACACCACTACACCGCACCACACCACACCACACCCACACCACTACACAAAACCACACCACACCACACCACACCACTACACAACATACACAACACCACACCGCACCACACCACACCACTACACAACATACACAACACCACACCGCACCACACCACACCACATCCACGCCACACTACACCACACCACTACACAACACCACACCACTACACAACACCACACTACCCCACACCACACCCACACTACCACACCCCACCCACACCACTACACAACACCACGCCACACCGCACTCACACCACCACACCACACCCACACCACACCCACACCACTACACAACACTACAAAATACCACACCCACACCACACCACACCACAACACAACATCGTACCACACCACACCACACCACACACACACGACTTCACAACACCACACCACACCCACACCACAACACCACATCATACCACACCACACCACACCACACCACCACACCACACCACACCCACACCACAACACCACGCCATATCACACCACACCCACACCACTACACAACACCACACCCACACCACCAAACTACACCACACCCACACCACTACACCACACCCACTACACCACACCACAACACGCCACACTACAACCACACCACTACACCACACGACACCCACACCACTATACACACCACGCCACACCACACCACACTACACTACACTACACTACACCACGCCACACCACACCACACCCTCACCACTACACAACACCACACCACACAACACCAACACCACAACACGCCACACCACAACCACACCACTACACCACACGACACCCACACCACTATACACACCACGCCACACCACACCACACTACACTACACTACACTACACCACGCCACACCACACCACACCACACCCTCACCACTACACAACACCACACCACACAACACCCACACCACAACACGCCACACCACAACTAAACCACTACACCACACGACACCCACACCACTATACAACACCACGCCACACCACACCACACTACACTACACCACACCACACTACACCCCACCATACCACTACACAACACAAAACCACACCACACCACACCACACCCACACAACTACAGCACACCACACCACACCCACACCACTACACAACACCACGCCACACCACACCCACACCCTACACAACACCACACCACACCACACTACACTCACACCACTACACCACACCACACCACACCCACAACCACTACACAATACCACACCACACCACACTACACTCACACCACTACACCACACCACACCACACCCACAACCACTACACAATACCACACCACACCAGACCACTACACACCACACAACACACCACACCACACCACACAAATACACCACTACGCAACACCACGCCACACCGCACTCACAGGAGACACGGCACAGAGTTGTTTCCCGTCCCTCGCCAGATGATGGTGAGGCAGGACAGTCGTCAGTCGCAGTGGCCGGCCACGAGGCGTCAGTGAGGAGAACGGTAAAGTTCACGTCCTCGGGGGCTGGAGGGGTGTCCCACAGAACCTCCACCTCCGTCCCCACCTCAGCAGGCTTGGCCTTTACATCGTCGGCTGCAATAAGCAGATGCAGAGGAAAAAAAAACAAAAAAACAAAACAAAAACCCATTGACTGCTGAACTCTGGAGAAAGCAGAAGAAGAAGAAGAGGAGAACGAGGAAAGAGAAGAAGAAGAAGAGAAAGAGAAGGAGGAGGAGGAAAGAGACGAAGAAGATGAAGAAGAAGAAGAGGAAGAAGAAGAAAAAGAGAAGGAGGAGGAGGAGAGGAAGAAGAAGAACAACAACAACAAGAGTAAGAAGAAGAGAAAGAAGAGGGAGAGGAGAAGAAGACGACGACAACGAAGAAGAAGAAGAAGAAGAAGAAGAAGAAGAAGAAGAAGAAGAAGAAGAAGAAGAAGAGGAGGAGGAGGAGGAGGAAGAGAAAAGATACCACGACGACGACGACGACGACGACGAAGAAGAAGAAGAAGAAGAAGAAGAAGAAGAAGAAGAAGAAGAAGAAGAAGAAGAAGAAGAAGAAGAAGAAGAAGAAGAAGAGGAGGAGGAGGAGGAAGAGGAGGAGGAGGAGGAGGAGGAGGAAGAGAAAAGATACCACGACGACGACGACGACGACGAAGAAGAAGAAGAAGAAGAAGGAGGAGGAGGAGGAAGAGAAAAGATACCACGACGACGACGACGACGACGAAGAAGAAGAAGAAGAAGAAGGATGATAGATAATTCATGATGACGATGTTCAAGATGATGGCAAAAACAAAAAGAAGAAGAAGCGGAAGTTCGTTCGTTCATCTAAGATGATGATATTAGACTGAAAATAGATATTATTATTGTTATCATTTGGATTATTATCATTTTTATCATAATGATGATTGTTAATATCAATTAGAAATCGATATTTCTGTATATGCGACTGAAAAGGGGGGCGGTTGAGGATGGAGGGGAGGGAGTTGGGGGCAAGGAGGAGGGGACTAAGAAAGGAAGAGAGAGAGAGAGAGAGGGAGAGACACAGACAGACAGAGAGAACAGAAGAGAGAGAGAGAGAGGGAGAGAGAGAGAGAGAGAGAGAGAGAGAGAGAGAGAGAGAGAGAGAGAGAGAGAGAGAGAGAGAGAGAGAGAGAGAGAACAGAATGTGGAAAAGATAGAGTACGAAATCTGAAATGGAGAGGGTGAGTGTCAGTGATTGGAGAATGAAAAAACATAATATTGGAAGGGTGTGTGTGAGAGGCGGGACGGGGGAAGCGGGATTAGGACCAAAAAAAAAAATTATCTATAATCAAATATTGTATGCACTACTTCTGTAGATTATCATTTGAAAAGCGTTTCTTGTGGGGACCTACAATAAACAACCAACTGGACTATTTAACACATAGCTAGCTAACTTTAATAAAGAACAGTTTGAAATATACAAGGATGAGGATAAGGATGATAGATAGTTCATGATGACGATGCTCAAATTGATGGGGAAAAAAATCAGAAAACAAGCCTCCAACAAACATTCCCCAAATCAAATATGAGTCTGGATTCAGTGTTGTGAACAACCACCAACCAGCCAGCCAGCCAGCCAGCCAACCAGCCAACACACACACACACAAACCACTCCCCCCTCCGCACCCCCCCCCCCCCAACACACACACACACCACCCCAAAATAAAATAAGCCCTCGCTCAACAAAAATGAAACCCTACCTCGAATCAGTGTGGAGACAGACAGTTTCGTCACAGGACTAGACACATCCGTTCGGTTACAGTACCAGACCATCATCTCCAGTTTATAGGTCGTCGAAGCTTCCAAACTTTCCAGCGTCAACAAAACCTCACGGCCATCATCATCATCATCATCATGAACGATGCCGTCATCGCGGGTGTCTCGTCGAGAACGTTCTGGAGAGATCATGATGAAGAAGATGATGATGGTGGTGGCGATGATTATGATGATGATTGATGATGATGGTGGTTGTGGTGGTGGTGATGGCGATGATGATTATGACCATGCTTCTGCTGCTGCTGCTGCAGATGATGATACAAAATGATTTGCTGATTTTGTTGTAGTTGTTTCGTTCGTTTCTGTTTATCTCCCTGTCTCTGCCCACCCTCACTATATATATATATATATATATATATATATATATATATATATCGATACAAATTACAAGCAGACACTCAAGCAGACACACATGTCCCACGTGTATCTCAACCCCATTCTTCGCTTCCGTAATCACAGACTCCCTGCGTACACACATAATATACAGACGTATCTCACTTCACCTCTCCATCACTGCCTCCGCTACCACTTCCCTCCCTCTCCTCCCATTTCATACCCCCCCCCCCCCCCGCTCCCCCACCCACCTACCCCCGCCTCCAAAAACTCTTTACCCCTCCTTTTCACACACACACACACACACACACAGAGAGAGAGAGAGAGAGAGAGAGAGAGAGAGAGAGAGAGAGAGAGAGAGACAGACAGACAGACAGACAGAGACAGAGACTAACTTGTTGCTATTGTATTTATCCCTTGCATCTTGGGAGCAGATGCTGGCTTTGTTGTTGTTCTTGTTTGCGCCATCGTCGTCGTCGTCGTTGTTGTTGTTGGCGTTGTTGTTGTTGTTGCTGGTGCTGTTGTTGTTGTTGGCGTTGTTGTTGTTGTTGCTGGTGCTGTTGTTGTTGTTGGCGTTGTTGTTGTTGTTGGCGTTGTGGTCGTCGTCGTTGTTGTTGTTGGCGTTGTTGTTGTTGTTGGCGTTGTTGTTGTTGTTGGCTTTGTTGTTGTTGTTGGCGTTGTAGTTGTTGTTGTTGTTGGCGTTGTTGTTGGCGTTGTAGTTGTTGTTGGCGTTGTAGTTGTTGTTGGCTTTGTTGTTGTTGTTGGCGTTGTAGTTGTTGTTGTTGTTGGCGTTGTTGTTGTTGTTGGCTTTGTTGTTGTTGTTGGCGTTGTAGTTGTTGTTGGCGTTGTTGTTGTTGTTGGCTTTGTTGTTGTTGTTGGCGTTGTAGTTGTTGTTGTTGGCGTTGTTGTTGTTGTTGGCGTTGTTGTTGGCGTTGTTGTTGTTGTTGGCGTTGTAGTTGTTGTTGTTGTTGTGACTGTGGTTGTTGTCGGGGATTCTCTTGCTGGAGATGGCTTTATTGTCTCCGGGTCAGTTGTGGGCTTTGTTGTTGCTGCTGTTGTTGTTGCTCCTGCTGTTCCTGTGCTTCGAGATTTCCTTGTTCCTGTCGGCAAACCCTGGGAAGAAATCACGGCGGTGCTGCTGGCTGAGGGGCCTTGGGTGACTCCAGTGGCTGGTGAACCGCCAGTGGGCACCTCGACCACCCTGCATCTTTCAAGTGCCTCTGGCTGTGAACAGCGGCAAAAGTATATTAGAAGTATTCATCGCATCGGAGGCAACAGCAGCAGTAGTCCTGTCCTCACAACAGCAGAAATGATAGCGGTAATATCAGCATCAGCAATAGTACATACTATGTTTTAGAAGCAGCAGCAGCAGAAGCAACAGTAGTGGTGGTAATAGTAGCAGAAGTAGTAGCAGCACCAGATATAATAATTATTATCATCACCACCATCGTCAGATGCAGCAGCGATAGCGTCATAATCATCAGCAGCAGCAGCATCACGAGCAGCAGCAGCATCAGTAGTAGTAGCAGCAGCAGTGATAGAAATATAACTTGCAGTAGGAATCGTAATAACAGCAGAAATGATAGTGTTGGCATCATCATCAGCGACAGTAGATAGTATAAAATAGACAGCAGCAGCAGCAGCAGCAGCAGCGGTAGTAGTAGTATTAATAGTAGTATTATTGGCGCACTCAGAGAAAGATATGTATACAAGTACGACGGGCGCAATAGCCGAGTGGTTAAAGCGTTGGACTTTCAGTCTGATAGTCCTGGGTTCGAATCTCGGTGACGGCGTCTGGTGGGTAAAGGCTGGAGATTTTCCCGATCTCCCATGTCAACATATGTGCAGACCTGCTAGTGTCTGACCTCCCTTCGTGTGCATATGCATGCAAAAAAAATCAAATACGCACGTTAAAGATCCTGTAATCCATATTAGCGTTCAGTGGGTTATGGGTTATGGAAACAAGAACATATCCAGCATGCACACCCACGAAAGCGGAGTATGATTGCCTACATGCCTGGGTGAAAACGGTCATACACGTAAAAACCCACTTTTGTAAATACGAGTGAACGTGGGAGTTCCAATCCACGAACGCAGAAGAAGAAGAAGAAGAAGTATACAAGTACCAGGACACAGGTCGGCGTTTTTACAAATGCCGCGCAGTCAATGGCAGTCCCGTTGATGACGTAAACGCCGACTTTGACGTCACTGGACTGCGCCAACTCCGTCACTGAGAACTGCACGTGCGTCTCCGTTACCTCTGCCACTGTCACCTTTTTCACCAACCCTGCAAAGAGAGTGGGAGGTGTAGGGAAAGGAGATGGTGGAAGGCGGTGGGAGTGTGGTGGGTGGGTTGGGGATAAAGGTTATAACACGTAACGTTTATAATTCATGACACAATCTGTCTCTCTCTGTCTCAGTCTTTTGTACGCTTCTGAGATGTGGGGTCTTAACAGACTTGATAATATTGAGAAAGTTCATTCTTTTGCATGTAAACGTTTTTTGAACATAACACTTTGAGTACCAAACAAGTTTGCATACGGCGAATTAGGACGTTATCCACTATATATAAATAGTGCAACAAGGTGTATCAAGTACTGGTTAAGGTTGCTGAATATGAATGTGCACCGATTACCCAGACAGGCATATTTGATGTTGTTTAACTTAGACGAAAGGGGGAAAAAATGCTTGGTGTCTTTAGTAAAAAATACTTTATTTAGACTTGGGTTTGGATATGTCTGGTTGCAACAAGGCGTTGGTTGTGAGCAAACATTTTTGTCATTATTTAAGCAAAGAATGAAAGATATATTTATGCAGGAGTGGGACGAGTCAGTAATGTCTAAAGATATATATCATAACTACAGACTGTTTAAAACTGGTTTTCAGTGTGAGCAATATTTTGAATATGTGGATAAAAAGTGTTTTAGAGACTGTTTAGTAAAATTACGGCTTGGTTTGCTCCCAATAAATGGATCATTTTTTAGAAGAACATTCAAATGTAATTCAAATTACGCATGTAAACGTTGTAATGTAATCGAAGATGAAAACCATTTTATAAACAATTGTGTCCTTTACAATGACCTGCGGCAAAAACATCTGAACTCTGAAGGTCAATCGTATGTTCACTTGATGGAGAATGGTTCTGTTTACAGTATTCGTAAACTATGCATTTATATATTTAATGCCCTGAAGATACGACAGTAATTCTGTGACAACAATGATGAAAGTTAGAATTAATTTACTATGCACGAGAAGCACTTTTGTTCTACAGGTTAAGTTAGTACGTATTTTACATTTTGTTGTGGCTGAGTGATCACCATATTGTGTACTTTTGACCCTCTTTCTAGGGGCCGGAGGCCTGAAGATTAAAGTTTTGTTCTTGTTCTTGTTCTTGTCTCTGTCAGTCTGTCTGTCTCTCATTATGGTCCTTGTCCCTTTCTATATTTTTCATCTTCATCATCATCATTGCTGATTTCCTTAATCACCATTCTCCTTCTTCTCTCTATTTTCAGTGTCAAATTTATAATTGTTGTTTTTCACGTTCACCATTACCATCATCATCATCACTCGTCATAGTCATCGTCAACGTTATCGTCGTTGTTATTATCATCATCATGATCATCGCAGTCGTCGTTGTCTTGCCCCTCTCTGTCACTATGATCATCATCACATCGTCGTCGCCTTCCTTCCACCCCAACCCCACTCAACCCCTTCAAAGTATCGACATCAACGTCATCGTCGTCGCCTTCCCTCCACCCCAACCCCACTCAACCCCTTCAAAGTATCGACATCAACGTCATCGTCGTCGCCTTCCTTCCACCCCAACCCCACTCAACCCTTTCAAAGCATCGACAGCAACGTCATCGTCGTCGCCTTCCCTCCACCCCAACCCCAACCCACTCTTTCAAAGCATCGACATCAACGTCATTGTCGTCGCCGCCGCCACCGTCTTTGTCAACATGATTATCAGTGCGTCTTCATCGTCGTCAGATCCCCGACGCGTGGACGAGGGACGGAGTGATAAAATTGATAAAATGTGTTCCAGTATACCTTTTATTTACCTGTGTGCTAGGTGACAGCCGCGTGGAAGAGGGAGGGGGTGATAATATTGATAAAATGTGTTCCAGTATACCTTTTATTTACCTGTGTGCTAGGTGACAGCCGCGTGGAAGAGGGAGGGGGTGATAATATTGATAAAATGTGTTCCAGTATACCTTTTATTTACCTGTGTGCTAGGTGACAGCCGCGTGGAAGAGGGAGGGGGTGATAATATTGATAAAATGTGTTCCAGTATACCTTTTATTTACCTGTGTGCTAGGTGACAGCCGCGTGGAAGAGGGAGGGGGTGATAATATTGATAAAATGTGTTCCAGTATACCTTTTATTTACCTGTGTGCTAGGTGACAGCTGCGTGGAAGAGGGATGGAGTGATAATATTGATAAAATGTGTTCCAGTATACCTTTTATTTACCTGTGTGCTAGGTGAAAGCCGCGTGGAAGAGGAAGGGAGTGATAATATTGATAAAATGTGTTCCAGTGTACCTTTTATTTACCTGTGTGCTAGGTGACAGCCGCGTGGAAGAGGGAGGGGGTGATAATATTGATAAAATGTGTTCCAGTATACCTTTTATTTACCTGTGTGCTAGGTGACAGCCGCGTGGAAGAGGAAGGGAGTGATAATATTGATAAAATATGTTCCAGTATACCTTTTATTTACCTGTGTGCTAGGTGACAGCTGCATGGAAGAGGGAGGGAGTGATAATATTGATAAAATGTGTTCCAGTATACCTTTTATTTACCTGTGTGCTAGGTGACAGCTGCGTGGAAGAGGGAGGGAGTGATAATATTGATAAAATGTGTTCCAGTGTACCTTTTATTTACCTGTGTGCTAGGTGACAGCTCCATGGAAGAGGGAGGGTGTGATAATATTTATAAAATGTGTTCCAGTATACCTTTTATTTACCTGTGTGCTAGGTGACAGCCGCGTGGAAGAGGGAAGGAGTGATAATATTGATAAAATGTGTTCCAGTATACCTTTTATTTACCTGTGTCCTAGGTGACAGCTGCGTGGAAGAGGGAGGGGGTGATAATATTGATAAAATGTGTTCCAGCATACCTTTTATTTACCTGTGTGCTAGGTGACAGCCGCGTGGAAGAGGAAGGGAGTGATAATATTGATAAAATGTGTTCCAGTATACCTTTTATTTACCTGTGTGCTAGGTGACAGCTGCGTGGAAGAGGGACGGAGTGATAATATTGATAACATTCGCTCAACATTTGCTCCAGTGTACCCTTTATTTACCTGCGTGCTAGCTAACTGGGTTTGTTCCAGTGTACCTTTCATTTACCTGTATGCTAGCTGCTGAATCGGTTACGTAAGCAGCAGTGACTTGAAGTTGTGTTCCTTGTGAATGGAGAGAGAGTTACCGGTCTTTACCATTAATTAAAAAAAAGAAAAGAAAAAAAAAAAAAGCAATACATTTACAGGAGACGAAACATTACATTCATTGGTTTCGCAGAAAACTGTAGGAGTTGGACTGATAAGGTGGAGTAAAAACACAACAACAAAAAACAGCAACAGACATGCCAACAAACGAACAAACAATGTCTTAACATTTATGATTATTCTACTGTGTTATATATAAATCAGGTGTAGTTGTTCCGCTTGTTACACATCCATTTGTTAAGTGTCGATATTGTCTGGCATTTCGCTTAAATAAACGTTTCTAGTACAAGGAAATAGATATACTTACCTGTGTGTATTAAAATCAAAATCATATATATTGATAACTATCGTACAACGCTTTTCCTTGACCTTGTACTGATTCACCCCTCATGCGTAAGCATGGTGGATTTGGTTTTGTACGTACCCACCCAAACAAATGCGATTCAAAAGAAGAAGGGGCAAAACAAGGAAAATAACAACAATTTTAACACACACACGCGCACACATACATGCGTACGACCCCTCCTCACGACCCCCCCGCCACTCTCCCAGTTTCCTCCCCCCCCCCAACCCCCCAACTCCCTTCCCAGTCCTGCCTCCACCTACTATCGTCCTTCCCCCAACTCCTCTCTCCCCAACACGCACACACACAAGCACACACACACACACACAATCACCCCCTAACCCCCCCCCCCCACACACACACACAAGCACACACACACAAGCACACACACACACACAAACACAAACACACACCCAAGCACACCCACCCACTTACCCACCCACAAGCACATACACACACGCGCGCGCGCGCGATACTAACGAGAGTACGTCTTGTTCACGGACAGGCGTTGCATCAGTGCGGTCGTCTCACTGGACATGTTGAAGAACAGCTGGAACCTGATTCCGCCTCCGGGCCCTGGGGGCTGAAAGGACTGGTCCTCCCCTTCTGGAGCCAAGGGCCGACAATCTTCATTCCTAACGACGTCATCACCACCGACACCGTTGCTGCTGCCGCTGCTGATGTTGCTGATGTTGCTGAAACACACTTGATCAGGCGTGATCGAAGCGTTCTTCTGACGGATGGTGTAGTGAAGCGTCAGGTTTGGGCCGGGTGTTACGGACACATTGACGACTGGAAAAAAGAAGAAAAAGAAAGAGAGGAAAATTAAACACAACAAAAGAACCTCACTTGTCAGCATAGTTAAGCAACAACAACGAAATATTTTTTTTTTAAAGGCAGCTAAAAAAAGCACACACAAAAACAAACAAACAAACAACAAAAAGAACAAACAGCCACAAAACAAAACACGAACAAGAACATAAAAAACAACAAAACAACAACAACAACAAAAAAAAAACATTACACAAACCAAAGCAACCAAACAAACCAGAAAAAAATAAACAGGAACAAAATAGCGAGAAAGAAATCGAGGAAAGAAAAACCAAAAAAAGAAAAACAAGAAAGGCAAGGCCTTCAAGACTCACTTGTGATACACTTTTAAAAAAATCCAAGATTTTTATGTATTGAGTATAATGCATTTACTGTTAGATTTATATTTTTTGTATTCTCTAAACTTGGCACTTTGA
Organism: Babylonia areolata; assembly: GCF_041734735.1. Lineage (NCBI taxonomy): Eukaryota > Metazoa > Mollusca > Gastropoda > Neogastropoda > Buccinidae > Babylonia > Babylonia areolata. Next base: position 26,955,915 of record NC_134881.1, read on the forward strand.
TCTGATATTCGACCCAACAAAAGATCTGTCATTATTATCATTTTTTGTTCAAACAGGAACTTCTTTTGCTAAGCATGGAAGTTTTATTTATTTGGTGTCGACAGTAAAACAAGGGAAATTACTCTGCTGGGGGAACTTAGGTTGCTTTAAACTGATCTTTCTCATCTTAAACATTACATTTTGAAATTATACTCAATACATAAAAAGCTTGGATTTTTTTTTAAAAAGTGCATCACAAGTGAGTCTTGAAGGCCTTGCCTCTCCTGTTTCAAAATGTAATGTTTAAGATAAGAAAGATCAGTTTAAAGCAAATTAACTCCACTAGTATTACAGAGTAATTTCCCTTTTTTACTATCTGCACCAAAACGTTTGCAAAATAAATAAAACTTCCATGCTTAGCAAAAGAAGTTCCTGCTTGAACAAAAAATGATAATAATGACTGCTCTAGCTGTTGGGTCAGAATATCAGATCAAAGTGCCAAGTTTAAAGAATACAAAAAATATAAATATAATAGTAAATGCAGTTTGCATATAATTAGGCTTCATTCTTTATTTTTTTGTGCCCATCCCACAGGCGCAGTATTGTTTTAAACAAAATGACTGGAAAGAACTGAATTTTTCCTATTTTTATGCCAAATTTGGTGTCAACTGACAAAGTAGTTGCAGAGAAAATGTCAATGTTAAAGTTTACCACGGACACACAGACACACAGACACACACACACACAGACAACCGAACACCGGGTTAAAACATAGACTCACTTTGTTTACACAAGTGAGTCAAAAAGTCAAAGTCTGGACGGAAGGAAGGAAAGAGGAAAACAAATGGCAACAAAACAAAAGAAAAAAGGAAAAAAAGGAAAGAAAGAACCCGAAACCAAAAAAGACATCAAAAAAAGAAAAAAAACAAACAAAAAAAAAACCAAAAGAAAAAAACAAAAACAAAACAAAAACAAAACAAAAAACCAAACAACAACAACAACAACAACAACAAAAAACAACAAACAAAAAACAAAACAAAAAAAAACAAAAAACAAAAAAAAAACCCGAAAAGAAAAAAAAACAAGCCCCCACAAGCGGCTTCAGTTTCATTTTTCAAGGACGTTCCAAGTTTCAGGAGATCCATATACGCTACACCACAGTTACTGTGGAAACGAAAGGAACAAGATGCCTGACTTTCGTATAAAACCCATGTCGCTGGTGAGGTCTTGAGACCAGAAAAAACAACAAACAGACACCCCCCAAAAAAACAACAACAAAACAACAAAAAACCAACCCCCCCACCCCCTCAAAAAAACAACAACAACAACAACAACTAAACAAAACAAAAAACAACAACAACCAAACAAAAAACAAAACAAAAACA
>NC_134881.1:26982278-26992278 GCF_041734735.1 Babylonia areolata
CACAGACACAGACACACACACACACACACACACACACACACACAGACAACCGAACACCGGGTTAAAACATAGACTCACTTTGTTTACACAAGTGAGTCAAAAACCCAACAAACAAAACATTTATTGCCTGGCTCTTTTTTCTTCTAAGCATACATTTTACAATTACTGTTTTTGTTTCTGAACTTTAGAAGAACAGTAGCAGCAGTAGCAACTCATAGCAACAGCAGCAGTAGTAGTAGCAGCAGCAACAACAACAACAACAAAAACAACAGTCCACAGCAACTACAACAGCAGCAGGAACACCAACAGCTTCAACAACAGCAGCAACAACAATAACAAAAACAACAACAACAACAACAAAACAACAACATCAAACTAAGAATACCTGCTGACATAATCTTCGGATTTGAGAACTTTTACTCATAGCGAAACAGCAGCAGCAGCAGCAGCAACAACAACAAAAAAACAACAACAACAACAACAACAATAACGACAAGGAATACCTCGCATATTCAACTCTGACACAGTGATAGACCACGCTTGTTCATCAGCTAAACGGATGGAAACAGCACGCACGCGCGCAAACACACACACACACACACACACACACACACACACACACACACACACACAACACAACACAACACACACACACACACACACACACACACACACACGCATCATGCAACCACCACAGAACAAACAAACAAGCAAACGAACAATCGTTCTCACTCACCACACAATAATCTGCAGCGTTCTTCTCACGCTCCTCCTTGCTGTGTGTGTGACTCGAGACTGAAACTGATACTGAAACTGAACCCACGGGACGACTTGTCATATAAATCCTGAATCAACGAGCCTCGTTATTGAAAAAAACAGGAGCTGCCAGTGCCCAGATTGTGTCGAGTGTGGTTGAAGAGTAAAGTCAACCCATTACCAACCAGTCACTTCCACACATGAGCTAACAGGATGCGGCGACCATTGGGTGTTATCACACAAGGGACTGGTTGTTTTTTGTTGTTGTTTTTTATCCTTTTTTTTTTTGATTCGTGAACTATCCTGTTTATTATGTTCAAGTTGTGTGTGTGTGTGTGTGTGTGTGTGTGTGTGTGTGTGTGTGTGTGTAACTCAACAATGAGTTTATTCTGGTGACAAATGAGTTTGTTCTGGTGACAGATCTCTGTCTGTCTGTCTGTCTGCCAAGTCTGTATATGTCTCTCTCTCTCTCTCTCTCTCTCTCTCTCTCTCTCTCTCTCTCTCTCTCTTACTAGGAGGAAGAAAGACACATGGACGTTTAAGCCAAATGACATAAGTACCAAAGTGCCGCTTAACCCTTAGTAGTTTAGTTTACTTTATGTTGTTGTTTTTCTTTCTGTACCTTTTTTTTTCTTTTTTTTTTTTTGGTTTTGCATCATTTTTGTTCTGATTTGTACCTACTAATGTCACTAGAGCTTTACAGCTAACGACATTAAACATTTTAGTGTTCAGTTCAGTGTTCTCTCTCTCTCTCTCTCTCTCTCTCTCTCTGTGTGTGTGTGTGTGTGTGTGTAATGACAATGGCAATTGTACAAGAAATACTTGTGATGATAGTACTTATTATATTGTGGCTGCATTTTCTCTCCCTTTCTCTCACTGTCTCTGTCTCTCTCTGTCTCTGTCTCTCTCCCTCTCCATTTCTCCCCACCCCTCTCTCTCTCTGTCTGTCTCTGTCTCACCACTCTCTCTCTCCATCCCCCCTCTTTTTCTCTCACTCTCCTCTGCATCTATCTATCTATCTGTGTGGGATTGGGGGTAGGGTGGCATTTATAGTTGTGGGTGTGTTGGTAGGAGATGGATTTCAACTAGTGATGGAATGTCCAAAATTCATAATATACTTTAGTTTAAAACTTCTATATATCTATCTATCTATCTATCTATCTATCTATGTCTGTGTGTGTGTGTGTGTGGGGGTGGGGTGGGGTGGGGGGGTGGTATGTGGTGGGGTGGAGCCATGTATGATTGTGGGTGTGTTGGTTGGAGAAGGATTTCAACTAGTGATGGAATGTACAAAAATGTATGGGCTAATATACTTTAGTCTAAAACTTAAATCTATCTATTTATCTATTTATGTGTGTGGGTTGGTGGGTGGGTGGGGGCGTTGAGGGAGGTCGGGGGGGCGGGGGGTGGGGGGGTATGGTTGTGGGTGTGTTGGTAGGAGATGGATTTAAGCTAATGATGGAATGTCCATAATTTATAGGCTTTCGAAAGAACTTTATTCCAAGAAAAGAAGAAAACAAAAAGCATGAAGGGGGTTATATTCGAAATGGGGGAAACATTCATAAAGATAGCAAAAGACGGTTAAGCAACGGTTTTTTTTTTCTATTTGTTTTATCAAGTGCTAAACTGACAGTAAAGACTTTAAGTGAAATAAAAGAAAGTATTATTATTATTTTGTGAAATAAACACGAGTCTGCGTTTGTGAAGCGATTAGAGTCTTGTCTCTGACCTAAGATAGGCGCTTTGTGAATATCAAAAAACAACAACATCAACGTGAACATCATCATCATCATCATCAATAATGATAATAATAATAATAATGGTATTTATATAGCGCTGAATCTTGTGCAGAGACAAATCAAAGCGCTTTCGCACCAGTCATTCACACGCATGCATAGCAACAACCGCAATGATACTACTACTACTACTACTGCTGCTACTAGTACTAAGAATAGCAACAGCAGCAACAACAACAACAACAAACACTGTCTTGGTCAGGAGAGGAGCGAACTTCTAACCCACTGGGCAAACGCTCTCTGTCACTATGTGTGATGCCCCCACCCCCCCCTGCCCCCTCCAGCCCCCCCACCCCTCCACACACACCCCACCCACTTGCTCTCCCCCCCTCCCCTCTCCCCACCTACCCTCCCACCTCCAAGTTCACCCACACTAGCAATCGCTCTCAACCAACAGTTAATTGTTATTAATAATAAAAAAAACAACAACAACTGGCTGGCTTGTTCGCTGGGCGGTGTGTGCGGTATACAGTCAATTATCGACATTAGTAATCAGGAAGTGGAGACTTAAGCAACCGGGATGTGTGACTGACTACATGCTTTCCACGAAGAACGTTTCGTTGTCGTTGTCGTTGTCCTTGTCGCCAGTCGGCTCAAGTGAGCTCTGTCTCATTGCATCGCAACAAGACAGAACATGACCCCGGATCCGAGAAGGGTGGAGAGAGAGAGAGAATGTTGTGGTGATACATTGTTGACAAAGGAAAAAAAACAATCAAAAACATAAAAATCCCAGCAAATAACCCACACACCCACATATTTTCACTTTCCCCACAACCCAACCCCCCCCCTCCCCCCCCCCCAAAAAAAAGAAAGAAAAGAAAAAGGCAACCCCCCAAAAAACAACAACAACAACAACAACAACAACAACAACACACACACACACACACACACACACACACACACACACACACAAGAAAGAAAAAGAAACCCAACAAATCCCAACATCATAAATGAATTAAAGATACATTTCATCGACTTATTAATGCTAAGCAAAGTTTAAAAAAAAATTATACATTTTTTTTTAAAAACAAAAATTGTACTATACAATGGTGGTGAAAGTTTAATTGTACAACACTTTTTTGTTGGGTGTGTTTCCCACACACGGAACAAATATTGTACAACAGTAACAACCGGAACAATAGCAACGACACGCACGCACTCACACACACACACACACACATTCACACACACACAAACACACATACACACACACATACACAGAGCACAACACACACACACACACACACACACACACACACACACACACACACACACACACACGGGCACATGAAGCAAAGAAAACGGAAAGAAGGAAGTATAGACAGAATAGGTCACCATATAGAAGCAGACATTCATGAGTGAACAGGGGATATGTGTGTGTGTGTGTGTGTGTGTGTGTGTGTGTGTGTGTGTGTGTGTGTGTGTGTGTGTGTGTGTGTGAGAGAGAGAGAGAGAGAGAGAGAGAGAGAGAGAGAACTCAGAACTCAGAACTCAAAACGTTTTTATTCAAGGATTAAGATTTTAGGCATTGCCTATTCTTCCAATCTGTCCTTGCTAATCTACATCTATTACAAATAGCACACACATAAATGAAAGGAAAAGGTTTTCATGCAGAACTGTATACATAATGAAGAAAACACCCCCCTGGCCCTCCACACACACCCACATCCGTGCACACACATGCAGAGAGAGAGAGAGAACGGAACGGAACGGAATGGTTTATTCACACACGGGCCTCAGCCCCACGTGAAGGGATTAATAACATGAACATAGTACAACTCAGTGAAACAACATAAGCAAACAAGCATAAATACAGATAACAAAATATAATCATATATCATTTCACGAAGTAACGAATTCTCTAAGTTTGAAAGCTTTATACAAAAAGAGAGAAACCAATCACCAACGTCCTCACCATTGTTTGAGGACATTAACAGATGTGATTTAAAGAGAATGGAACGCTTGTACTATTTTGGTTTTATACACATTTCACGAACAGTTCTTACTACCAGACAGCAAAGAACAAAATGTACCTCATCTTCTTGGGATTCACTACACCAAAGGACAGACTGAATCATTCGCACTAAAAGCTTTGCATTTTGAACGATGCGTTGTCAATTCAGATATTCCTAATCTAAACTTCGTTGTTATAAATTTCAAGTGCTTGTCTATATTTGACCGCAAATAAGGTTTTGAATGATGTACACTACAGAAACTTCTATACATATTAAATCTATATTGCCAGTGTGAATGTGGTTATACCAAGTTTACAATCGATTAACCTTTGGCGGAAAACAACCATTGACATATCCAAGGCCTTGTTCCATTCACACAGAGCCAAATCCATATTCAAACAAACAAGGACGAACCTAACCCAGTTTTTCTTTCCCATGCTATTGAAATCATACAATATTTTATGAGCTTTAATCGGCATTCTGTTATCTTCCACTTGTACAATTTTAAGCCAGTAGCGAATACAGTTCACAACAGAGTTTATATATATATTGGATACCGATTTGATTCACCACAAAGAAGGTCATAGGATCTAAACAAAAACTCTCTTCCATCACAACTGACACAATCAAACTTGGCAGTAACAGTCTCCTCGTTTTCCTTTTAAAAACTGCACATTCCTTATCACACCAGTCATTCATCTTATCACCGTTGAAAGACATAGGCCTACGTTTCTTCAAACATTCTGCACTTTCTTTGATACAGTCATTAAATTGTCCAAGAGCGTCATTAATATCAGTATCAATCAAATTAATTGCTATGGGTTTTTTTTTCCATACGCATATCTTCATTACATAAAGTAGTGGTATATACATCGGCATATTCATCACTCCATACAATTCTTTCTGTAACACAATGTTTTTTCTTGTATATTGATATCACACTGGTTTTCATTTGGAACAGCAACTCGCATTCTCACGGATAAATAGTCAGGATCAATTCGTTCAATAACAGACCGTTCACATGAATCAGTGTGAAGAGTTCGTTTGATAGGATAAAGTAATCGATAACACTGCTTCCAGAGTCAGAAATATATGTATGACAACCTTCAAGGTCATCTTGACATATACCATTTAAAACGTTCAAACCTAACGCAGTACAATATTCAGAAATAATTTTCCATGATTATTCAGATTACGATCTTTCGAACAACGAACATTATAAAGAGATTGGCTTCTGTGTTGCACATCAAAAGTATCTCTTACGGAATAATCTGGAGAGAAGTTTGAAGTTCTGCTGTTTAGGTCACCGCTTAGAATAACACAAACGTCTTTCTCTAACAATAAATCAGTCAAACAGTCTTCTGGCACACTGACCCCTTAGTCAATATCAAAATGAACATAAGAGAACCTTCCGTGGTATGTATGAACATAGAGTAAATCTTTATCGAGTACAAATACATGTTTATGAGTCAACAACATACAAACATTTATGTATTTCGTATTGATATTCTTAACATAAGAAAGAAACTCATTTCATATCAAACAATGTAAACCACCTGATCGCCCCCCCCCCCCCCCCCCCCCGCCCCCCTTGTTTAGTGAATTTCACAGCTGGTTTACTGAAGAGTGTATACCCTGTAAATACATCAAACTGACGATCTTCCACAAACGGTTCTACTAAACAAACAAAATCAAATCCACACACAAATGAAATCTTCTTCTTCTTTGTTCGTGGGCTGCAACTCCCACGTTCACTCGTATACATGTACACGAGTGGGCTTTTACGTGTATGACCGTATTTTTAACCCCGCCATGTACGCAGCCATACTCCGTTTTCGTTTTCGGGGGGTACAAATGAAATGAAGTCAGGATCGACAATTTCAGGCAGCAAACCATGCACATTTCACAGAAAAAAAGGCGTTTATTTACATTTCCACGCAACACATCCTGCAGCTGCTCGTTCATGCAATCAGCCGATTGCTCGGCCTCGCTGCCCTGACCTCCATAGCCGGGTTCGTGTGTGCCACTGACAACTGTGACAGGGAAACAAACACTCGGTGTGCGCTTAACGTTGCTACCTTCCCCAACAGGAGAGGAACAGTGCAATTTGACTGGCCAAGCCATCACCCTTATCTGGATTCTTGTAAGGTATCCTGATTGCCAAGGAAAAAACACACAAAAACTTCTTGCCATCGATTAAGGAGGTGGTCGTAGACCACTGTGACCTCCCCCCACCCCCCACCCTCATTTCTGACCTTCTTCAGATGAGGAAAAAGTTTGTGCCTTTGCTTCCCCCTAACTCGATAGGAGAAATCCTTCCCCCACAAAGAAAATAGTGCACCGCAGTTTCCTCTTCGCTTTCAGGAGAGAGAGATAGAGTGAGAGAGGGGGGGGGACGATCTCATCCTCTCATTTGCAAACAGATCAAGAACTATCTCATCTTCGCTTTTACAGACAGAGCAAGAACTATTTCATCCTCGCCTTTATAAACGGAGCATGAACTATCTGTGCCTTTACAAGCAAAGCTTGAACTATCTGTGCCTTTAGAAACAGAGCTTGAACTATCCTTGCCTTTACAAACAGAGCATCAATTATCCTTGCCTTTACAGAGCTTGGACTATCCGTGCCTTTACAAACAGAGCATAAATTATCCTTGCCTTTACAGAGCTTGAACTATCTGTGCCTTTACAAACAGAGCTTGAACTATCTGTGCCTTTACAAACAGAGCTTGAACTATCCTTGCCTTTATAAACAGAGCTTGAACTTTGAACTATCCGTGCCTTTACAAACAGAGCTTGAATTATACTTGCCTTTACAAACAGAGCAAGAACTATCTGTGACTTTACAAACAGAGCTTGAAGTTTGAACTATCTGTGCTTTTACAAACAGAGCTTGAATTATCCTTGCCTTTACAAACAGAGCAAGATCTATCTGTGACTTTACAAACATAGTTTGAATTTTGAACTATCTGTGCCTTTACAACAGAACTTGAACTATCCTTGCTTTTACAAACAGAGCAAGAACTATCTGTGCCTTTACAAACAAAGCATGAACTATCTGTGCCTTTACAAGCAGAGCTTGAACTATCTGTGCCTTTACAAGCAGAGCTTGAACTATCTCATCCTCGCCTTTACAAACAGAGCAAGATAAGATCTTATCCTCGCCTTTACAAACAGAGGAAGAAAGATCTCATCCTCACATTTACAATACAAACAGAACAAGTACTCATCCTTGACAACAGTGGTCTCTTCTTACACTGCTGATCTGTTGAATCCCTGAGGCCAGTTGCATTGCTTGGTTCTAACTTTTTGACAGTTACACGTGACTAAATGCCTACGTTGACCGAACTATGCCATTGGTCAGTTCCATACTGCACACAGTTAGTAGCAGGTTACGACCATACCATACTGGGCTGTTCCGTCCGAGCAATGCAACTGGCTCCTCTTGACTGCAGCTGACGGTGTTGGCCAGTGAAGGGCTGCCACCTTACAGAGATTATGAAAGCGCTTATCAAGGTCAGGATGTCGGTTACTTCTCTCTCTGCCTGGGTTTCTCCCTCTTGGGGCCGCACTGCTTTTGATGAGCAAAATCAATTTCGCCATTGGTAAGTACACACACACACACACACACATACACACACACACACATACACACACACACACACACACACACACACACACACACACACACAGTCCAGCCACACAGATTTCATTTCACCACGATTGAGGAGTCAAGGGGTTAAAGAATCGGGGTAAGAAAACCAAGAAAATATCCACTTTCCAAATATTTATGATCTCCGTTTTCTACTCGAGGAAAAAAAAAGACAATGCAGATACTTTAGCACCGAAACGATATTACATGTTTGTCTGTGTGTGTAGGTGTGCGTGCCTGAAATCTGAATGGATGTACACAGGAAAAGAATGATGAGCGCCCAATGGCAACCGTCAGTCGGCTCTACCTAGGTAGGCAGCCTGTTGTGTAAATGACTCCGTGTTTGTAAAGCGCTTAGAGCTTGGTCTCCGACCAAGGATAGGCGCTATATAAATATCCATATCAATCAATCAATCAATCAAACGAAATGGTCTTCGTCTTTCATTGTCCTCATTTCGTTCACGTTGTTCATCCTGGTCACTTCAAATAGTGGACACAGGCAGCTTTTTGCTTAACAAACAGTATACCTAGCTACTTGGGTGACTTACTCACTGCTCGGGTGCCCATTTTGGGATCACCCGCATTGAGGAAATAATAGTTATTTTGTATTGGTAAGCTCATTTTGGATCTTCGATAACTGCTACTACTACGTCGACATATGCTACTGCTGCTGCTGCTGCTAGTAGAGTGATGACCTAGAGGTAACGCGTCTGCCTAGGAAGCGAGAGAATCTGAGCGCGCTGGTTCGAATCACGGCACAGCCACCGATATTTTCTCCCCCTCCACTAGACTTTGAGTGGTGGTCTGGACGCTAGTCATTCGGATGAGACGATAAACCGAGGTCCCGTGTGCAGCATGCACTTAGCGCACGTAAAAACAACAAAAACCCACGGCAACAAAAGGGTTGTTCCTGGCAAAATTCTGTAGAAAAATCCACTTCGATAGGAAAAACAAATAAAACTGCATGCAGGATTTAAAAAAAAAAAAAAAAAAAAAAAAAAAAAAAAAGAAGAAGAAGAAAAAAAAAAGAAAGAAATAAAGGGTGGCGCTGTAGTGTAGCGACGCGCTCTTCCTGGGGACAGCAGCCCGAATTTCACACAGAGAAATGTGTTGTGACATAAAGAGTAATACAATACAACATTACCACCACTACTAGTACCTCTGCTGCTGCTCCTCCTCCTCCTCCCCCCCCCTCCTCCTCCTCCAACTACTACAGCTACAACTGCTGCTGTTGCTTTTCATTCTACTGCTACTACTTCCACTGTTACTGCTGCTACTTTGAAGCCTGTTACTGCTGCTGCTGCCACTATGAATGAATGAATTCATGAATTCATGAATGGTATGGATACTTATATAGCGCTTATCCTCGGTCGGAGACCAAGCTCTAAGCGCTTTACAAACTCAGGGTCATATGCACAACAGGTTGCTTACCTGGGTACAGCCGACTGACGACTGCCATTGGGCGCTCATCATTCGTTTCCTGTGCCATTCCATTAGATTTCAGGCACGCACACATACACACTAAAACAGACATGTAACATTTTACATCTATGACCCTTTTATTTATTAACCCCGCCACGTAGGCAGCCAAATTCCGTCCGTTTTCGGGGGTGTGCATGCTGGGTATGCTCTCGTTTCAATAACCCACCGAAAACTAACATGCATTACAGGATTTTCAACGTGCGTATTTTCATCTGCGTGTGTATACACACGACGGGGATTCAGGCTCTGGCAGGTCTGCACATATTATGTGCACTACTAGCACTTGAACTACAACTGCTGCTACTGCTACTACTAATGCTGCTACAACTGGTCCTGCTGCTACTGCTACCTCTGGTGCTG
>NC_134881.1:26997278-27004778 GCF_041734735.1 Babylonia areolata
CCTTCTCTCTCTCCCTTTTAAAGTTGCGTTTGGTTGTTTAAATAAAATGTCAACAATTAATAAAATAAAATAAAAACAACAACAACAAACAAACAAACATCTAAATAAAAAAAAAACATTACACACACACACACACACACACACACACACACACACACACACACTTGTTGTAGGTTAATACTTGTTGATATACATACACATATTTTCCTTCCCATGACACCTCATTCAATACACACCACAATCTCTTTAAACTTTGATTTCTTATAATATACTTCTCCTCTGATACATAACATGAACACTTTCTTACATGCATTCCCTTTCCTTTATCCACTCCTTTATCCAAAACAACAAAAACAACACCCCCCCCCCACACACACACACAAAACAAACAGAAAAAACAAAAACAACAAAAAACATGGACAGTGGAAAGTCCAACCAGTTTACAATTTCTCTAGGTGGCACAAGCAAACTATACAGAATCTTACTGACAACGACGAAGACCCTAATGAATGCAATAATTATGTTCTTTCGCAACACACTGTCAACCGAGTACGTATTGGATAGTTTAAAAAAAAAAAAAAAAAAAAAAGGTGGGAATTTAAACATAATTATTTCATTTTCGGGTTTGGGTGGGGAATAGGAAAACAAACATGGGTCGTCGTTTAAAATTGAATGGATTTATCATGTCTTCTCTTTGTGTTGTTAGCTACCTTCAGTCAATCCTCCTCCTCCTCCTTTTCCTCCTCCTCCTTCTCCTCCTCCTTTTTCTCCTCCTCCTCCTCCTCCTCCTTCTTCTTCTGCGTTCGTGGGCTGCAGCTCCCACGTTCGCTCGTATGGACGAGTGGAATTTTACGTATATGACCGTTTTTCGCCCGCCACTTATTTTTTATTTGTATTTGTATTTCTTTTATCACAACAAATTTCTCTGTGTGAAATTCGGGCTGCTCTCTCCAGGGAGAGCGCGTCGCTACTCTTACAGCGCCACCCATTTTTGTTGTTGTATTTTTTCCTGCGTGCGGTTTTTGTTTTTTCCTAATGACATTGATTTTTTCTACAGATTTTTGCCAGGAACAAACCTTTTGTTGCCGTGGGTTCCTTTACGTGCGCTAAGTGAATGCTGCACACGGGACCTCGGTTTATCGTCTCATCCGAATCTAGGCAGCCATACTCCGTTTTAGGGGGTGCTAAATATGTTCTTGTTTCCATAACCCACCGAACGCTGGCATGGATTACAGGATTTTTTAACGTGAGTATTTGATCTTTCTGTATGGTAGTAGACACACGAAGGGCATTCAGGCACGAGCAGGGCCTGTACATCTATTGACCTGGGAGATCGGAAAAAAAAAATCTTCACCCTTTACCCACCAGGTGAGCCGGAACCGGGGATCGAACACAGGAAACTCGGGCGAGAATCCAGGTGCCAGTTGCATTGCTTGGTTCTAACTTTTTGACAGTTACATGTGACTAAATGCCTACGTTGACCGAAGAACGCCATTGGTCAGTTCCATACGACACACCGTTAGTAGCGGGGTTACGACCATACTAGGCTCTTCCGTCCGAGCAATGCAACTGGCTCCAGACCTCCCTCTAACCTTTCGACTATCGCACCCGTTGCGTATCTATAAATTGTTTGTGTCATTTGATACGGAGTTCGTATTTCCCCATCAATCTGTTTTGTTTTAATTTTACAATATATATACACATATTTGTTTGGAAGAAGAAGACAGCAGTATTTTATCCACGTTTTATATTATTCACTGTTATCATACTTTCTTATTCGTGGATAGCTTTAAGGAAACACCAGTCTCCGAGAGCGCACCCCTCTGTTGTGGATTTGTATTTCTTTTTATCACAACAGATTTCTCTGTGTGAAATTCGGACTGCTCTCCCCGGCAAATTACCACAGGATTATAGACAAGAGAAGACAAGACAAGACGAGGAGACGAGATGAACTCCTGTGGGTTTGATCTCCATCTGAGTGCGCTGGTTCGAATCACGGCTTAGCCGTGTTGTTGGGTTGTTCCTGGCAAAATTCCGTAGAAAAATCCACTGCGATAAGAAAAATAAATAAAACTGCATGCAGGGGAAAAAAAAAGAAAAAAAAGGTGGTGCTGTAGTATAGCGATGCACTCTCCCTGGGGAGAGCAGCCCGAATTTCACACAGAAAAATCTGTTGTGATAAAAAGAAATACAAATACAAATACAAAACACAAAGTCAAGGGGTGGTGGTATGGTTAAAGATTTAAGGTCTTATAGCCTTTCACTGCCATCGGCGCAGTTAACCCTCTCCATACGAACGGCGAAAGAGACGACGTTAACAGCGTTTCACCCCAGTTACCATCATCAAAATATTTCAAGCGGAAGGCTCTTATACTGAAGAGGTGAATGTTGACAAAGAATACCACAATTCTGACGACGGAAGCTAAAGGTTGGGTCATTCAGACGCCCACTGGACATCCGAGGGGTCTGTGTAGAGGAGAAGAGAGGACTGACCGTACTGAGTGAGTTAATTCATACCCCCTGTTGTCTCGGGTTTGGCACAGGAAGGCGGGGCCCGGCCCCAAGTTCTCTCCTTGCCGGTTTTTAATATTCCCCAACCAAAGTCAGGAGGAATAATGCTGTTTTGTGTTTTATGATACTGTTTGCAAAAGTATTACTTATGTTTATGTAAAATCGAGGACAGCTTTCCACAAATATCAGGTTCTTTTTTTAATTTAAAAAAAAAAAATTAAAAACTCGATATAGAATTGAAGAATATAATGCATATATTAACGTTAAGTATGCCATTTTCTCTGCCTGATGGCTGTCTTACAAATTATTGATCACAAATGATTAGAATGAAAATTAACCACCCATATTTATTTTCTTTTTATTGATATTCGTAAGGAATGAGTGTGATGTTCACTTACCTTACTGTGAACATACTCTAAGATACTTAACTGACAGTTTGTATTCCTTAACAGCTTGTGTAAGATCTTAAGAAATGAATGATAATACTCCATGATGATAACCAACCTATGTATAATCCAGCTGCTTGGCTGTTTCTGTCTGTCAGTCTATTTGTGTTCCCCCCCACCCCCACCCCTGTTTTTTCTTTCTTTATAAAAGTCCATTAAGATGTTTTGTTGTAAAATGTCAACCTATCAAAATGGAATTTAGAAAATGTTTAAAAAGAAAAAAGAAAAAAAAGTGAGAAGGAGTAAAGTGCCTTTTCCAAGGACACAAATCATGGCGAAACGGGGTATTGAACCCTGATCATTGATTGACATGGACAGACATCTTTACTCTTGATGCTTGTCTGTCTGTGTTGGGGTCTGACTGTACACAGCACATCTCTGTCATTACCGGTTGCAGCATCCTATTTTTTTTTTTTTTGGTACCCCTATTGATCAAAATAATCTGGGATGTCCATGTAGACTTAGCTGGAATTACCCTCCCACCCCCACCCCCCTCCCCAAGTAAAAGCTAGCCCGGAACGACACCTTTTCATTTTTCAATAGCTTGTTTAAAACCCGTAGGAAGATTAGTAGTTAGATTCTAGCTTGGTAGGCTATGGTTGGTGGTCGATTTTGACTAGCCACTAATGATCCCTTGGGGTAAACTAATGAGGGCGGGAGGTATGGGGAGGAGGAGTGGATCTCAAGATCCGAAGCACATTGTTCTTGTTCTTGTTCTTCTCGTTGTTTCTGTCCTTCTTCTTCTCCTTCTTCTTCTTCTATCCCCCGTAGTCTCAAGGCCGTCGGGCTTATCTGACAACCAGTTCTGTCCGTTTCTCCCTGTCCATTGTGTTTCTGTTTCTCAGGGCGTCACTCAGTCTCAGGCCTGTCCATTCTGGGATATTTTCTTATTTTGTATTTGTGCTTCTTTTTATCACAACAGATTTCTCTATGTGAAATTCGGGTTGCTCTCCCTTAGGAAGAGCGCGTTGCTACACTACAGCGCCCCCCCCCCTTTTTGTGTGTATTTTTTCCTGCGTGCAGTTCTATTTGTTTTCCCCATCGAAGTGAATTTTTCTACGGAATTTTGCCAGGAACAACCCTTTTGTTGCCGTGGGTTCTTTTCCGTGCGCTAATTGCATGCTGCACACGGAACCTCGGTTTATTGTCTCATCTGAATGACTAGCGTCCAGACCCCACCAATCAAGGTCTAGTGGAGGTGGGAGAAAATATCGGCGGCTGAGCCGTGATTCGAACCAGCGAGCTCAGATTCTCTCGCTTCCTAGGCGGACGCGTTACCTCTAGGCCATCACTCCACTGTGTGCCTCCTCACGTAAATTGTTCTGCCTGCCGCTCCTTCTCCTCCCTCCCACTGCACCGTGCATTGCAGGATTGTCGTGACCAGTCTTGCGGATCGTCAGGCGTGTTCATACCACTTCAACTGAAGTCCAGGTTATGGGCCAGCAAAATCCAATGACGTCCTTCAGGATGGACATAAATCAAGCGTTCCGCATTCTGAAAGAAATCTTGATGTTTCCAGCATGGATGTCCACAAAGATTTTAGATTTATGTTGTTGGTTTTTTTTTTATTCTTCTCAAGACTGCACAGTAAAAGCAACAGCACAGCATAGCATAGCACAGTACAGCACAGCACAGTACAGCACAGCACAGCACAGCACAGAACAGCACATCACAGCACAGCACAGTACAGCGCAGTACATCACAGAACAGCACAGCACAGTACAACACAGTACAGCACAGCATGGCACAGTACAGCACAGCACAGTACAACACAACACAATACAGCACATCACAGCGCAGCACAGTACAGCACAACACAGCACATCACAGTACAGCACAGTACAGCACGGAACAGCACAGCACAGAACAACACAGCACAGCACAGTACAGCACAGTACATTACAGAACAGCACAGCACAAGACAGCAAAGCACAGCACAGTACAGTACGGCACAGAACAGCACAGCACAGTACAACACAGCACAGCACAGAACAGAACAGCACAGCACAGAACAGAACAGCATAGCACAGTACAGCACAGAACAGAACAGCACCGCACAAAACAGCACAGTACAGTACAACACAGCACAGCACAGCACACGCACAGCACAGCACAGCACGGCACAGCACAGCACAGATCAGCACAGAACAACACTTTGCTTGCCTGCCTCCCTGCCTGCTTGCTTGCTTGTAAGTGTGTCTGTGTGTCTGTATGCGTGTCCGTCCCTGCTGCATTGTCCAGTACCTGTCTGCTAATGATGCGTTATTGTCCAGCGGTCTTGGATGGGGATGAAGCCATGGCTTTTCTCCTTGTAAACGTTGGGATCATTGTCGCTGCTACATTGCCGGTCCCTATTACTTGATAAACTGTGAGTCAGGGAATCTGTGCGTGCAAGCGTGTGTGTGTGTGTGTGTGTGTGTGTGTGTGTGTGTGTGTGTGTGTGTGTGTGCGGGTGGGTAGGTGTGTGTGTGTGTGTGTGGGTAGGTGGGTGTGTCCTCGCACATGTGTTTGCTTGTACATACACGTTCTTGTTCGTGAATGTGCGGCACCCATCTCTGTGCATGTGCGTCTTTCCACCTCCCCCACCCTTCTCCACCCACCCTCTCTTCCCTTTCTCTCTCCCTCTTTCTCTCCCTCTCTCCTCCCCATCTCTCTGTCAGTCTGTCTCTGTCTGTCTCCCTCCCTCCCCATCTGTCTGTCAGTCTGTCTCCTTCCCCATCTCTCTGTCTGTCAGTCTGTATCTGTTTCCCTCCCCATCTCTCTGTCAGTCTGTCTCTGTCTCCCTCCCTATCTCTTGGTCTGTCTGTCTCTGTCTCACTCCAAACATGCAGTTGTCCTTCTTCACATCTCCCCAACGCTAACTTCCACAACCACTACCACCACCACCTCCATGCCCCACACTCTCTCTCTCTTCCTCCTCCCCACCCCCACATTCATTCTGACACTCCACCCACTCCAATCTTCTCCTGCACCACACAGTCCCCAGAACCTACTCCAAAGACCCTGAAGACCCTGAGGACTTCAAAGGTTCCCCATCCAACCCGTCACCCCACTATCCCCCAACAAATGGGACAGTCAGGCAGACAGTCCTCAGGAAACGAAGCGATAGTGAGTCAGAGGGCTGACTGATGATCAACGCTGACTGAAGAGGTTGTGGGAGAGAGATGAGGTACGGGAAGGGGGTAAGGGAGTATTGTAAAATGAAGAAAATAATTATCATGTATGTGTTGTGATTTCCACAAGGGTCAGGGGAAGTTTCGAGGCACTGTGTGTGTGTGTGGGGGAGAGAGAGAGGTGTGAGAGAGTGAGTGGGGGAGAAAGAGGTGTGTGAGAGAGAGGAGGGGTGAGAGAGGTGTGAGAGAGAGAGGAGGGGAGAGAGAGGTGAGAGAGAGAGAGGGAGAGAGAGAGAGTGTGTCCAAGCTCATGTGTTTGTATGTTTGTATGTACTTGCTCGTGAATGTACAGCACACATCCTTGCTCCCTTCCCTTGCTCTCTCTCTCACACCTCTCTCTCCCCTCACCTCTCTCTCTTCTCTCTCCCCCCCACTCTCTCTCACACACCTCTCTCTCCCCCACTCTCTCTCTCACACCCCTCTCTCCCCTCCTCTCTCTCTCACACCTCTCTCTCCCCTCCTCTCTCTCTCACACCTCTCTCTCCCCTCCTCTCTCTCACACCTCTCTCTCCCCACTCTCTCTCTCACACCTCTCTCTCCCCCACTTTCTCTCTCACTCCCCTCTCCCCACACTCTCTCTCTCACACACCTCTCTCTCCCCCACTCTCTCTCGCACACCTCTCTCTCCCCCACTCTCTCTCTCACACCCCTCTCTCCCCTCCTCTCTCTCTCTGACACCCCTCTCTCCCCTCCTGTCTCTCACACCTCTCTCTCCCCACTCTCTCTCTCACACCCCTCTCTCCCCCACTCTCTCTCTCACACCCCTCTCTCCCCTCCTCTCTCTCCCCCACTCTCTCTCACACCCCTCTCTCCCCCACTCTCTCTCTCACACCCCTCTCTCTCCCCCACTCTCTCTCTCACACCCCTCTCTCCCCTCCTCTCTCTCTCTGACACCCCTCTCTCCCCTCCTCTCTCTCTCACACCCCTCTCTCCCCTCCTGTCTCTCACACCTCTCTCTCCCCACTCTCTCTCTCACACCCCTCTCTCCCCCACTCTCTCTCTCACACCCCTCTCTCCCCTCCTCTCTCTCCCCCACTCTCTCTCACACCCCTCTCTCCCCCACTCTCTCTCTCACACCCCTCTCTCTCCCCCACTCTCTCTCTCACACCCCTCTCTCCCCTCCTCTCTCTCTCCCACTCTCTCTCACACCCGTCTCTCCCCCACTCTCTCTCTCACAGACCACTCTCTCCCCCACTCTCTCTCTCTCACCCCTCTCTCCCCACTCTCTCTCTCTCACACCCCTCTCTCCCCTCCTCTCTCTCTCTCACACCCCTCTCTCCCCTCCTCTCTCTCCCCCACTCTCTCACACCCCTCTCTCCCCCACTCTCTCTCTCACACCACTCTCTCTCCCCCACTCTCTCTCTCACACC
>NC_134881.1:27009778-27017278 GCF_041734735.1 Babylonia areolata
GAGCTACATTGAAAACAACTAGAATAGAGCTACACTGAAAACAACTAGAATAGAGCTACACTGAAAACAGCTAGAATAGAGCTACATTGAAAACAACCAGAATAGAGCTACACTGAAAACAACAAAAAACAACTAGAATAGAGCTACACTGAAAACAACTAGAATAGAGCTACACTGAAAACAACTAGAATAGAGCTACATTGAAAACAACTAGAATAGAGCTACACTGAAAACAACAAAAAAACAACTAGAATAGAGCTACACTGAAAACAACTAGAATAGAGCTACACTGAAAACAACTAGAATAGAGCTACATTGAAAACAACAAAAAACAACTAGAATAGAGCTACACTGAAAACAACTAGAATAGAGCTACATTGAAAACAACAAAAAAACAACTAGAATAGAGCTACACTGAAAACAACTAGAATAGAGCTACACTGAAAACAACTAGAATAGAGCTACATTGAAAACAACAAAAAACAACTAGAATAGAGCTACACTGAAAACAACTAGAATAGAGCTACATTGAAAACAACAAAAAAACAACTAGAATAGAGCTACACTGAAAACAACTAGAATAGAGCTACACTGAAAACAACTAGAATAGAGCTACATTGAAAACAACAAAAAACAACTAGAATAGAGCTACATTGAAAACAACCAGAATAGAGCTACACTGAAAACAACTAGAATAGAGCTACATTGAAAATAACTTATCTATCTATCTATCTATCTATCTATATGTCTGTCTGTCTGTCTCTCTCTCTCTCTCTCTCTCTCTCTCTCTCTCTCTCTCAGTTAATCATTTCTTTTCTTACTCTTTTCCTCTCTTCCGATATGAATTTTCTCTCTTTATTTATTCTTGTGTGTTTCCTTTTTTTTTTCTTTTTTTTTTTTGTAAACCAGGACTAGGTGTAAAAAAAAAACATTCCTGTCAATATGCTTATCTCAATACAATGGAACAAATAAAATTTCGTTCGATCGTTTGTTCGTTCGTTTGTTCTATCTATCTATCTATCTATGTTGGTTTTTGAGATACATTCCGAACAAAAAAAGAGGTCCCTGCCGAGCTAGCTGTTGGGAGTTTCTCTTAGCTTTGGGTGAGTGCGTTTGTCTCCGGTCAGCGGTCCACAGCAAGCCAATACCATAACACAGAGCGACACAGTGCTGTCGTTATATCACTACACAGAGCGACACAGTGCTGTCGTTATATCACTACACAGTGCTGTCGTTATATCACTACACAGTGCGTCACAGTGCTGTCGTTATATCACTACACAGTGCGACACAGTGCTGTCGTTATATCACTACACAGTGCTGTCGTTATATCACTACACAGTGCGACACAGTGCTGTCGTTATATCACTACACAGTGCGACACAGTGCTGTCGTTATATCACTACACAGTGCGACACAGTGCTGTCGTTATATCACTACACAGTGCGACACAGTGCTGTCGTTATATCACAACATAGTGCGACACAGTGCTGTCGTCAGCTGCGCATAGTTACCCCTCATTTGGAGGAAGAACAATTATGACCAACTTGAGCATTAATAAAAGATTAAAACAAAACAACAACAACAACAAAAGCAAACAACTCAGCCCAAGCCATCCGCAAATCAGCTTAAAAGGATAAAAGTTCAACCAAGACCATTATTTCTTTTCTATTGATTAAAAAAAAAATTATTAGTCGTTATTGAAAATTTGATTAATGTTGTTTTATTTGACTTTCTTTGAAACATACATTTCTTTGTTTGAATTCTTTTTTATGTTTATTCCAGGCACTATGGAGGCTGATACCAGTACAAGACTGCCGCGGACTCTTTGACCAATAGAAACATCGAGATTTAACTGCAGCGGAAGCCTGTTCACTGATTCTGTAATGTGTGAACAGTTTGTGCTGGACACATGGACAAAAACACCACCACCACCACCAACAACAGAAACCAAGCAGTTTTTCAGTTTTGTCTTGTGACTGTCACATTACTGCTTCGTTGTTTATTTCCATTGGTGCGGGGTGGGGGTTGGACGATTCGAATTACTTCGACCACGGATTGTGTTGGTTTTTGTTGTTGTTGTTGTTGTTTTGTGTGTGTGCCATAGCTTGGAGACTACTGGTGAACATTACTTACTCGAGTACTCATCGTCATGTGAAAGCGCGCAGTTATTTATCTGTGGTCAAACTCGAACTACACAGTTTGGTCGGGGAAGCCAGAGGAGAACGGATCTTCTCCAGCTGTCTGGTGTGACATTGTGTGTGGACTTCCTGTGGACTGGTTGTCTCTTCTCTGCTGTCTGGTGTGACATTGTGTGTGGACTTCCTGTGGACTGGTTGTCTCTACTCTGCTGTCTGGTGTGACATTGTGTAAGGACTTCCTGTGGACTGGTTGTCTCTACTCTGCTGTCTGGTGTGACCTTTCTGTGAGGACTTCCTGTGGACTTCCTGTGGACTGGTTGTCTCTCCTCTGCTGTCTGGTGTGACATTGTGTGTGGACTTCCTGTGGACTGGTTGTCTCTTCTCTGCTGTCTGGTGTGACATTGTGTGAGGACTTTCTGTGGACTTCCTGTGGACTGGTTGTCTCTACTCTGCTGTCTGGTGTGACATTCTGGAAGGACTTCCTGTGGACTTCCTGTGGACTGGTTGTCTCTACTCTGCTGTCTGGTGTGACATTCTGGAAGGACTTCCTGTGGACTTCCTGTGGACTGGTTGTCTCTACTCTGCTGTCTGGCGTGACATTCTGGAAGGACTTCCTGTGGACTGGTTGTCTTTACTCTACTGTCTGGTGTGACCATTCTGTGAGGACTTCCTGGGGACTTCCTGTGAACTGCTTGTTTCTCTTCTGTTTTCTGCAGGAATTCACTCTGACGGTGAAGACAAGATAGTCCGACAAAGACAAACAACAAACAAACAGAATAAAAACTCTCTTCAAACTTCAACTGTGAAAACGGAGTGCTAATGAAAAAAAATCATATTCTCTCCCCCCACCCCCCCACCCCCCCAAAGAAAACCCTCATAAAATACAGCTTTGAATTGTACCAGTAAAAACGAGGTGTTAATGACAGCAACAACAAAATGTTTGGAAATTCTTCAATATCGATATAACACAAAACAAAAACGTCTCGTTAAACTTATCTTCGAGTTTCACCTGTGAAAACGGAAGTGTTAATCAAACCATTTTTTTTAATTCCTTCAACATCGCTATCTCACAAACACACACACACACACACACACACACACACACACACACACACACACACACACACACACACACATACATACACACCCGCCTCCCGTATTTTTTATCCATCCACAATGGCACACCAACATTACCTTCTTGTGGACGGAAGCTACTGCTGCGATTACTCCTTCACCTTCCAACCCGGCCCAACCCCCAACCCAACCAGCACCACCACCACCCTCCCACTCACAACCCCCACCACCTGGACTGACCATAACGCTTCCTCCTCCTCCTCCTCTTCCTCCTCATCCTCCTTTCTACTCCTCTTCACACAACAGCAAGCGTCGTGGCTGGTGTGCAGAAACAGCAGCAGCAGCAGCAGCAACAGGGACACACCCACAACCAGCATCAGCGGTAGTAGCAGAAGCGGTGAGGGGGCGTGGTCGTCAGGTTCTTCTTCTTCTGCTTCTTCTTCTTCTTCTTCTTTTCCTTCATCGCGGAACATTTCAGCATTGTGGAACATCACAACCTCCTTGCTCCTTCCGTCTTCTCCTCACCATCAGAACAACAACAACAACAACGACAACAACAACAACCTCACCACCTTGTTCTACGACCTGGGCCAGGGAGGCAAAAGCCAGAACCTGTCCCTGTCTTGGCAGAGCCGTGAAGAGCTGCTCGAGGACAAACTGGGGCACCGCCACATCCCTTTAGCGGCCGTGGTGCTGCTCACGGGCCTCTACACCCTCATCTTCCTCTCCGGCGTGCTGGGCAACGTGTGCACGTGCGTGGTGATCGCGCGCAACCGCTCCATGCGCACGGCCACTAACTACTACCTCTTCTCCCTGGCCGTGTCTGACGTGCTGACCTTGCTGCTGGGTGAGTTGGTTGGTGTGGGATCAGGGGTGTGTGTAGTGTGTGGTGGGGGGAAGGGGGGGGAGAAGGGGGGGGGAAGGGGGACGGAGTGGGATGTGTGTGTGTGTGTGTGTGTGTGTGTGTGTTGGGTTTGTGTATGCTGGGGGTGGGTGTGTGTTGTGTGTGTATGTGTGTGTGTGGGGGGGGAGACGTGGGGGGTTGGTGGAAGTTGGGTATGTGTGTGTATGTGTGAGAGAGAGAGAGTTGGGTATGTGCGTGCGTGTGTGTGTGTTTGCGTGTGTGCGTATGTGTGTGTGTGTGTGCGTGCGTGTGTGTATGTGTGTGCGCTCGTATGTGTGTGTGTGCGTCTGTGTTGTGTGTGTGTGTGTGTGAATGTGTGTGTTTGTGTGTGTGTGTGTGTGTGTGTGTGTGTGTGTGTGTGTGTGTGTGAGAGAGAGAGAGAGAGAGAGAGAGAGAGAGACAGCTGTACTGTACTGTACTGTACTGTACTGTACTATATTGTATGTAAATGTATGCGAGTGTATACGTGTTCGATTTAGAGTGCGTGCATGTACCTTACTGTGCTGTATTGCTTTGAATGTAGATGTATGTGTGTGTGTGTGTGCGCTTTCGCCTTTGAGTGCGTGCATGCACCGCACTGTACTGTACTGTACTGTAATGTAATGTACTGTAATGTAATGTAATGTACTGAGCTCTACTGTACTGTAGGTATTTTTATGCACTGCATTCTATCGCAACCGATTTCTCAGAGTAAAAAAATCACACTTTCTCTCCTTACCAGCGGGAAAGAAACGCTTTGCCGCTATTCAGTGACAGGGAGACAACGTTGTATTGTTTTTTTGTATCCACCACAGATATTCTTGTTTGTTTGTTTGTTTGTTTGTTTGTTTTTTGTTGTTGTTTTTTGCATTGTGAGAAGACTGTTTCTTGCTGTACGTTTCATCAGCAACAATCATTTTGCTTCAACGCCTCCATGGTATTTTCGTCTGGGCCAGCAGCTCAGAGAGAGAGAGAGAGAGAGAGAGAGACAGAGACAGAGACAGACAGAGACAGAGACAGACAGAGGAAGAGAGAGAGAGATTCAAGATTCAAGATTCAAAAGCTTTATTACTCAAGGATAAAGATTTTAGGCATCGCCCAGTCTTCCAATCTGTCCTTGTGACAACAATAACAACATTAACGATAACGACACATTGAACCTTGACTGTTTGCTTGAGAGAGAGAGAGAGAGAGAGAGAGAGACAGACAGACAGACAGACAGACAGACAGACAGACAGACGGAGACAGAGAAACAGAATCTTTCATGCTCATGCTCATGCCTACGAAGTCACGAAGAACAGAGAGAATCTCGAACCATATCTTCTCACCATGAAGATCAGCCCCACCACCAGTTTACCTACCAGTCAAGGTTCAATAATTATATGAGACATCTTCTTCTTTGTTCGTGGGCTGCAGCTCCCATGTTCACTCGTATGTACACTAGTGGGCTTTTATGTGTATGACCATTTTTACCCCGCCATGTAGGCAGCCATACTCCGTTTTGTTTTTTTGTTTGTTTGGTTTTTTGTTTGTTTGGGTTTTTTTTGGGGGGAGCTGCATGCTGGGTATGTTCTTGTATCCCGGGACCCTCAGATTGAAAGTCCAACGCTTTAACCACTTGGCTGTTGCGCCCATCAATATATGTGATGAAGTTTCAGTTTCAGTTGCTCAAGGAGGCGTCACTGCGTTCGGACAAACCATATACGCTACACCACATCTGCCAAGCAGATGCCTGACCAGCAGCGTAACCCAACGCGCTTAGTCAGGCCTTGTGATGAAACGTAACGAAACAAACAAATAAACAAGCAGACAAACCCCTCCCCTTCGCCCCCCCCCCCCCCCCCCCCCCCCCCCCAAAAAAAAAGAAGAGAAAAACCTAACAAAATGCTGAAAAAAAGGAAAAAGAGAATAAAAACCCGGTTCGTCATTGCATAGTTCGGATCCTGATCCAACCTCCCACTTCCAAGGTATATTGTTCTGACCACTAAACCACCGTCACTCCACTTGGGCCCTTAAAAAAAAAAGAAAAAAAAAAGCCCCCCCCCCCCGACCCCCACCCCAAAAAAAACAACAAACAAACCCAAACAACCCCCCCCCCCAAAAAAAAACAACAACAACAACAACAAAAAACACCCAAAAAACAAAAACAAACAACAACAACTGAAGTACAGTTTCGTGTCGAAGGACAAGGAAACGAAAGTAGACAATCTATCGACACTCCCTGTACATTACCCATCGCTTTCATCATTCCAGCCTCCACACTCTTCCAAGCTAGACTGCAAACGTGAAAAGAAATCAAACGGCTGAGCAACCACAAGGCTGGGTAGAGGATTAGGGGGGTGGGGTGGGGGGTGAAGGGGGTGTGAAGGGGGGCTGGGGGGGGGCGGATGGTTGGTTGGGGAATCGGGGATGGGCGGTGGAGAATGAATTGGGCGTAAGGGATCTCATTCGTAACCCGAAGAACAACCTCCTGAAAAATCTTCGATCGCCTCTCATGTCTTCAGGCGTGGTCTACAAAAAAAAAAAAAAAAAAAAGCTGTGTAAGATTTACTTACTTTTTTTTTTCTTTCTTTTTTTCCTTTTCATAATTCTCTGGCCCATTGTTCCTCCAGCGAGGTGGAACCAAGCCTCGGGCAGGTCTGGCATACTGAGTGACGGTTCACAGAGCTCTTGGTAGTTAGTTAACAACTATGCTTGTGGGATGGAGAGGGTCACCGGCTTCCGGCACGGATGATGTTGACGCTTCGTTGGTCAGTCAGTAACGTTGTCACCTGAAAGGTTGCAAAGGAAGGAAGGAAGGATAAGAGTGAGCTGAACCGTGGGTTTTTTTAGGGGTGGACCTTCCCCCTCCCCCCGCTCCCCCCCCCCCCACACACACATACTCAATCACTCACACACACACACACACACACACACACACACACACACAGAGAAAGACACAGACACAGACACACACACACACTCACTCACACACTCACACACACAGAAAGACACAGACACAGATGGTACGAGAGTGGGTGTGTTTGGTGGTGGGCTGTGTGTGTGTGGGGGGGGGGGGGGGGAAGGGGGGATAGGGAGTGTGTATGGAGGGGGAGGCGGAGTGAGTGAGTGAGTGAATGAATGTGTGTGTGTGTGTGTGTGTGTGTGTGTGTGTGTGTGTGTGTGTGTGTGTGTATTTGTATTTCTTTTTATCACAACAGATTTCTCTGTGTGAAATTCGGGCTGCTCTCCCCAGGGAGAGCGCGTCGCTACACTACAGCGCCACCCATTTTTTTTGTATTTTTTCCTGCGTCCAGTTTTATTTGTTTTTCCTATCGAAGTGGATTTTTTTTACAGAATTTTGCCCGGAACAACCCTGTTCTTGCCGTGGGTTCTTTTACGTGCGCTAAGTGCATGCTGCAC
>NC_134881.1:27022278-27024778 GCF_041734735.1 Babylonia areolata
CTGAGTTTGTGTTGTATTCGTGCCTGAATGGGGAGCCAGTGAAGGGATGCAGAGTTGAGGAGTAATGTGATAATTCACGTTTCTTAGCCTTGATCGTGAGTCGTAGAGTAGAGAACTGAACCTCTTGAAGTTTGTCAACACAGTGTTTGGGGCAGCCAGCAAAAAGAGCATTTCCATAGTCTGGTCTAATATCACTCACAGTGAAAAGACGTTAAACGAAAGAACGAACGTCTAGATGGGACAGAAGAACAACACGATATCTTTGTGGTTTCTGTGATTAGATATTGGCCAGTGGAGCTGTTTTGTCGGAGTGCTGCAAATGCCGACCTACGAAAATTGTGGTTGAAGTGTCATGTAATCTGAAAGCATGTACCCTAAAGCGCGTGCAGATGCTGAGAAAGGTATGCCTCAGGTTCCTACCAGGATAGATGAAGGCTTAGGCAAGTCAGAAAAGGAGCGCTTTGTGAATGAGAAGTGCTTCTGTTTCATCATCACTTAGTTTGAGTTTGTGATCAATTTCAATTGAACAGCAGCAAGACCGGCTGT
Organism: Babylonia areolata; assembly: GCF_041734735.1. Classification (NCBI taxonomy): domain Eukaryota; kingdom Metazoa; phylum Mollusca; class Gastropoda; order Neogastropoda; family Buccinidae; genus Babylonia; species Babylonia areolata. The sequence continues at coordinate 27,022,825 of NC_134881.1, forward strand.
GTTATGAATATTTAAGTTTGGAGTGCAGGTAAGTTTCCCCCACGAGGGACGGTAATAAGGATGATGTGCAGGCCCACTTTCTTCGGATTTTCGTCGGGACTCCCCGGTTATTTTTAGCGAGAACCGCGTGCGCATGAGTGTCTCCATTGCCGGTTTTTCTTGGTCACCGAAATGCTAAAACTTAGCAGTGTAAATCGCCTGTTCCGACAAAAGGATTTTGAACTATTTCGGTGAGTATTTTTTGTGTGTGCAAATTTACAAGTTATTTTTCGTTTTATAATTACACCAGTTATTTACTCTGATCTTCTATGTTTACTTCGAGGATGCTTCTTGTCAAATTTCTGTCATTTAAGTATTTGAACTGATCTGTTTGAAATTCAAAACAGAGCCTCATCTGGCTTCGACTTTGGAGAAACTTGATACGCCGAATATCAGTTTGAAGCATCATTTTATCCACAGCACGCATACTTTTTATTTAATGTCTTTGTGAAACTGAGGGAAGGGGAATTTGTTGTTTTGGACAACCGTCGACGGGATCTATTATGTGTATTCCGTTTCAAGGCAAGGGTTCCGAGCAAATTACGTGGTCTGCTTTCTGTCATTTGGTTACGCCAGATTTTGATCGGAGGAATCTAAAAAAAAAAAAGAAAGAAAAAAAAGAAGGATTTTAAAGTAATAAACTTAACCGCGTTGCGTTCTTTTAAAATGCTAGATATGTCTTGAGTACTAAAGACCTTTTTGACGACAAAGTTTTTGTTGTATGGTTCAGTCTGTGCAAAGCCAGTGATATGATGGAACTCTGTCGAAAAGTTGTCCGAAGAAAGGCAGTGCACACCCAGAAAAGCTAGTCACGGTGGTGGGCTGCCCATGATGTCACCATTTTTGTCGCTCTGCAAGCAACGAAAGGTTCCCGACGAAAGCGTGTGCACTATCTCCAATCTCTCTCTCTCTCTCTCTCACTCACACACACACACACACACACACACACACACACACACACACACACACACACACACACACACACACACACATATATATATATATATATATATATATATATATATATATATATATATGTTTCATTTTCCACGAGGGCAGGATGAAAACAAGCCAGTTGTGTTTATTCCATTTTCAATTAATAAATTGTTCTCCCTCTCTGTCTCCCTCTCTCTGTGTCTCTCTTTGTCTCTGTCTGTCTGTCTCTCTCTCTCAGATTTTCTATCATTTAATAAACTGGCATTGTCCTTGTCATCATCGAGTTTGTTTTGATCAACACAGGCCTCAGAAGCCGCCAGTTCTGTCAGCGGAGCATTGCTGGCAATTAAGTTTATTGATTTTTTTTTTCTTAGTCCCTGTGAAGGAGTGAATGATAATATGATAAACTTGGAATAATATTTAGTGGGGAAAAAAAAAGAGAGAAAAAAACCAAACAAACCCAAAACAGCTAAAAATATGTATGAAAGAAAGAAAAGAGAGAAAAGAAGAAAAGAAAAAAAGAACGAAACACAGACGAGAAATTTACATTTATATTGAGTTTGTGATCGATATGCAAAATTAGTAGACAAGTGGGCAGTGCGAAAAAAAAACAAAACAACCCCCCCCCCCCCCCCCCCCCCCCCCCCCAAAAAAAAAAAAAAAATCACCAAAGCACCCCCCCTCCCCCGGCCCCTCGCCAAAAACCAACAACAACAAAAAAAACCCCAACCTACCCCTGCCCCCCAAAGAAAAAACAAAAACAAAACAAAAACAAACAAAAACAAAAAAACTGTTGACCGGAATATTCTTTCGAGTATAGAACATAGAACGACTTTTTATACTATCATTCTTAAAAAAAAAGAAGAAAAAAATAAGTGTTTTTGGGTGTTTGTTTTTGTTGTTGTCGTGGAGTGATGGCCTAGAGGTAACGCGTCCGCATAGGAAGCGAGAGAATCTGAGCGTGCTGGTTCGAATCATG
>NC_134881.1:27029778-27037278 GCF_041734735.1 Babylonia areolata
CCCGGCCAGGTTCACAATGTCCCGGGGCTCATTCCCGAACATGCCCGAGGTTAAGATGGGTCCGTTGCGCAGATTGGACCAGCATGGAAATGGGACGGAATGGGATTTGTGCGGCATGGCAGCATGTACAAGCTGAATGCTGTTCGATTTGACAGAGGGGGTCTTCTTTATGTTGCTGGCAAGGAGGTGGTATAAAAAAGCAAAACAAAAGAAAAAAAGAAAAAAAGGGATGGACGGAGCAGGCACAAAGTAGCACAATAAAGTTTGCGTATTGAGTGAAGAAAGCTTTTCTTTGCCTGTTTTCGGCTTGTGTATGATTACCTCAGGTTTTATGTATGATACGTCGGTTGATAGTGTGGGTAGAAAGTAGTGAAAGATTGTGTGTGGTGAGATGGAGACCAACAATTCTAGCCTGTTTTTTGTGTGTTTTTTTTGTATGTGTTCAAGTATAATAAAATGTCTCAGCATTTTGTGTCTGGTGCAGACTGCTCTGGCTTGTAATCCATGCTATACAGACACACAGAAAAGCTAAACGTATTTGCTAAAACAGCAAAACTTATCAAATCGCAAAACAGCAATGAAGGGCCTGGAAAGACAATCTGCCATCACTGCCTGCACTGTACACAGACAAAGTCATGGGGAAATTCTCACAGCGTACTGCCGAGACCTGTTCATGTCAGTGTGATCCATAAAGCGATGGCCCGGCCAGGTTCACAATGTCCCGGGGGTCATTCCCGAACATGCCCGAGGTTAAGATGGGTCCGTTGCGCAGATTGGACCGGCATGGAAATGGGACGGAATGGGATTTGTGCGGCATGGCAGCATGTACAAGCTGAATGCTGTTCGATTTGACAGAGGGGGTCTTCTTTATGTTGCTGGCAAGGAGGTGGTATAAAAAAATAAAAAAGAAAAAAAGAAAAAAAGAAAAAAAGGGATGGACGGAGCAGGCACAAAGTAGCACAAAGTTTGCGTATTGAGTGAAGAAAGCTTTTCTTTGCCTGTTTTCGGCTTGTGTATGAGTATGATTACCTCAGGTTTTATGTATGATACGTCGGTTGATAGTGTGGGTAGAAAGTAGTGAAAGATTGTGTGTGGTGAGATGGAGACCAACAATTCTAGCCTTTTTTTGTGTGTGTTTTTTGTATGTGTTCAAGTATAATAAAATGTCTCAGCATTTTGTGTCTGGTGCAGACTGCTCTGGCTTGTAATCCATGCTATACAGACACACAGAAAAGCTAAACGTATTTGCTAAAACAGCAAAACTTATCAAATCGCAAAACAGCAATGAAGGGCCTGGAAAAAGACAATCTGCCATCACTGCCTGCACTGTACACAGACAAAGTCATGGGGAAATTCTCACAGCGTACTGCCGAGACCTGTGGCCCGGCCAGGTTCACAATGTCCCGGGGCTCATTCCCGAACATGCCCGAGGTTAAGACGGGTCCGTTGCGCAGATTGGACCAGCATGGAAATGGGACAGAATAGGATTTGTGCGGCAATGCAGCATGTACAAGCGGAATGCCGTTCGATTTGACAGAGGGGGTCTTCTTTATGTTGCTGGCAAAGAGGTGGTATATAGAAAAAATACAGGGATGGACGGAGCAGGCAGGAAGTAACATGAGAAAAAAAGTTTGTGTACTGAGTGAAGACAGTTTTTCCTTGCCTGGTTTTAGTTTGTGAATGAGTATGATTATCCCAGGTTTTATATAGAATACGGGGGTGGATGGTGTGGGAAGAAAGCAGCGAAGATTGCGTGTAGTGGGGGTGGAGACCAACAATTTTAGCCTTTTTTTTTGTATGTGTTCTAGTATAAATAAATGTGTCAGCATTTTGCGTGTCTTCCAGAAAGATGTGAAGACTGCTCTGCCTGGTAATCCGTGTTATATAGACACACAAAAAAGCTAAACGTATTTGCTATAAAAAAAAAAAAGAGGGGGGCGGGGCGGGTGGGGGGGGGGGGAGGTAAAAGGTCTTCAGCAGGGCAGACAGTCATACTTAAGCAATAAAAACAAAAACAACATCAACAACGGCATGAACGAGAGAGAGAGAGAGAGAGAGAGAGAGAGAGAGAGAGAGAGAGAGAGAGAGAAAGAACGAACGAACGAATCTTTTTTTTACTGAGGGAAAAAAGGAACAAGCATAAATGGCTTGTTTTCATCCTGCCCTCATCAAAAGGGAAAACATAATAAATACTCAATACAAAAGCATGACATTGCATGAATAAATTTCAATTCATGACCCATGAAAAGGACGAACAACATAACTACATGCACAATTAATACTTAGAACAAAAACAAAAGAAGAAGGAAGAGGCAAAGACAAGGAGAGAGAGACAGACAGAAAGAAAGAATGAAATACAAGAGAGACATACAGAGAGGGAGAGAGAGACACAGAGAGAGAGAGAGAGAGAGAGGGGGGGGGGTGAGAAACAGACAGACACAGAGACAGACAGGCAGACACACAGAGTATGAGAGTGGGAAAGGTTAAGACATTGTATATGCAAATTCTTTCATGAGTTCTGAATTGTACATTTTTTTTAATACATTGAAACTAGTTTGGACACTGGGAATGGCTGATATATTATTCCACAATAAACCGTCTGAGTATGACAGACTAGATTTAAACAGATCAATTCTTGGACGGGGTAATATAATCTTATGGACATGGCGATTTTCGTTTATATGAAATTTAATGACAATTGAGAGTGGAGCACAACCAGAATCGATTTTGAACATAAAAACTGATTTGTTGTGTGAAGAGAGAGAGAGAGAGAGAGAGAGAGAGAGAGAGAGAGAGAGAGAGAGAGAGAGAGAGAGAGAGAGAGAGCCCAGCCGGAAAATAATGTTGGAGAGAAAATAAACCCGTTTTGCTCATCGCAACACTCCTGTGGGGGGTTTGAATGCTGCGAAGTGTGCACACACAACTTGCATCTCTCCCTGTTCTCTGGGTTTTGGGTTTCGTCCAAAATGGTTTTCATGTGCAGTTTGTTATTTGGACAACCATCCTATTCTTTCTTTCGGTGTCATATGAATGAATGATGTTGAGGGTGACGAAAATGCTGCAATGGGGAGAGGGGTGAGGGGGTTGAGGAGGGGGGGGGGATTCATTCTGGTTTGGGACTGCCTGACAAACCTGTACTCTCATAATATATTCCTCCCTCAACCAGGCTGAACGAAAGACACGGACACCTGCAGTGAAGGTCAGGAGTAAACTGGAACAACAACACTTCCAAGAAACGTAACCATGAATTTATTGGTGGATGACCATCGATTGTGAGGTTGGCCCCGGCCCAGTCTTCTCATTTGAACCCATAGCAAAACACTCAGCTACAACACGGGTTGGACTTGGCAACGGGTTCGAACCCGCGTCCTCGCAGGTCGTCACGCGACGCTAACCACTTAGCCACGACTGTCAAGCGAAATTGCTGCTTTTTTTCTCTCTCTTTTTTTTTCTCTCTCTCCCTCTTTTTTTTATATATATATTTGTGGATAATCTAACGAGCTTGATTCCCAGAAATCCCCACCCCCTCCCCCACACGCACATCTTCATTAAATACCTGGCAAGCGAAAGCAGTATGAGTTTTAACAGAGAATACAAAGCAGTTTGTGTTTGCATGTTTGGATGACTGCAGGCTTTACGAGGATATGTCTCTCTTTTTTTTTTCTTTAAAAAAAAAAAAAAAAATTACCGGAAGTAAAATTCGGTCGGGAAAAGAAGAACAGAAACAAGGAAGCAGACAGGACGGATTGAGGTAAATAATGGGGAGTGGGGAGGGGGGAAGGGAGGGGGTCGGGGGAGGTGGGGGGTGGCGGGGGAGGGGGACAGGGGGCGGGGGGGGGGGGGGGCAGAGGTAGAAGAAAGGAGAAGAAGGGAAAGTTCTCTGTCGCGGTAAGGGGGAAAGAGAGAAAAAAAAGAAATTCAGATTCTCGGGATGGTTATTACGTTGACCTCGTCCTCGTCCTCGTCTTCGTCTTCGTCGTCTCAGCGGAGACGGCGGCGGCATGATATAACAACAACAGCAACAACAATAATAATAATAATAATGACAACAATAACAACAACAACAACAACAATAATAATAACAACAATAACAACAACAACAACAACAACAACAACAATAATAATAATAATAATAATAATAATAATAATAATAATAATAATAATAACAACAACAATAACAACAACAACAACAACAATAATAACAATAATAATAACAACAACAATAATAATAATAATAATAATAATAATGACAATGTACATTTTTATAGCGCCCTTTTCCTCTAAGAGCTCAGGGCGCTTTACATAAAAGAAAAATATTACAAGTTACATAAAACATTCATGACCACTCTTTCTCAAAAAACCCTCCCACCTTCCCCCCTCCCCCTCCACACACACAATCTCCCCCTCCTACTCTACATACGTCCAAAGTGAGCTGACATGACATGGATGGTGTTGGAGAACAAGGAAGCTGAGAGCGCTTACAGATTGGTTTTGAAAAGATGAGTTTTTTAGTGATGAGCAAAAAGCAGAAACAGAATCAGATGCACGGATATGAGGAGGAAGGTTGTTCCAGATGTGAGGAGCAGCAAAGAAGAAAGAATGTTCACCATAGGTTCTTGTATTGACACGAGGTTTTTAAGTTTCAAAATGTAACAGTCAGAGGAAGAGCGGAGATTTCTTGCGGGAGTATAAATACTTATAAGGTCAGAAAGATATGTAGGTCCTGCGGAGTGGAAAGCAGAATAGCAGAGACACGCAACTTTGTATTCACTTCTCGCTTCAATGGGGAGCCAATGTTGAGTGCAGCGGTGAGGAGAACTGTGATCAGTACGTGGGACTCTGAGACTCAGACGGGCAGCATTGTTTTGAAGTTTTTGAATTCGCTGAAGAATATTATGTGGGCAGCCTATGAGAAGAGAATTACAGTACTCAATTCGTGACAGCACAAAAGCAGAAATAAGAGTTTTAGTAGTTTCAACAGAAAGGCACTGACGGATAGAGTTGACGCGAATCATCATCATCATCTTTTTCGTCGTCGTTATTCCACCTCCCCTCCTCTTCTTCCTCCTTATCATCGTCATCGTCTTTCTCATTTCCCCTACTTCCTTCTTTTTTTCTTTCTTTTCTTTCTTTCATTCCCCCTTTGTTTCTTCCTTCCTTCCGTCAGTCCTGTAATTCATTTGCCCCTCCCCTTAACATCCATTTATTTGTTTATTTATTTACTTACTATTTATTTAACCATCTGTTTATTTATCTGTTATTTATTTAACCACTTATTTATTTGTTCATTTATTTATTCATTCATTTGTTTATTTATCTATGTATTCATCCATCCATTCACTTATTCGTTCATTTATTTTCGTCAGTCTTCCAAAATCTCCTTTTTCTCCTATCCTTGATTCTTTACTTATTTTCTTTCTTTTTTTTTTCTTTATTCCTTTCTGTCTTCCTTCTTTCCTTTCCCGTGAGTTCATCCATTCCGTTCCTTTGTTTCTTAATTACCTTCGTTCTTTCTTTCTTTCTTTGTCGCTCTCTCCCTTACCTTGGGTTTTTTTTCTTTCTTTCTTTCTTTCCTTCCTTTCTTATTTTCTTTTTTCCCATTTATTATCTCCCCCGCCCCTTTTTAATTTTTTTTTTTATAATAATAACTCCATTCTATTCTTTTTCCGTTCTTGTGACATCGTCATTTCATTATATCCTTTTCGGTTCTTCTCATGGGTATTAAGCCGTGTGATGCCTTCCCGCCCATTCTCCGTTAAATGAAATAATGGCACTCGGTATTTTTAAACTTTTTTTTTATGCCATCCCTAAAGAAGCCATCCCAAAGCGATCCAGACTCTGAAAGGTTTATAGAAACTGAAAAAGAAGAAGAAGAGAAAAAAACAACAACAACTCCCCTCCCCCCCCCCCCCCGCCCTCCCTTCTCCCCTCCTCCAAAAGAAAAAGAAAAAATGAACAAAGACCCCCCCCCCCCTCCCCTCCGGGGCCCCCATTAAAAAATTAGGTCAGAGACCCTTTCACTTCAAGATCTTCAATGTTTCTTTTAGATTCTTTGATTAATAAGTAATGTCAAAAGGTTATCTATCTATCTATCTATCTATCTATCTATCTATCTACCTCTTTGTCTGACTGTCTGTCTGTATTTATCTATCAAATCTCGTATTTGTGTATTTGTGTATTTATTAATTTATTTATCTTTTTTTTTTACCTATTCATCTATTTGCTTATTTATTTTTTTCATTCATTTATCTATTTCATGTATCATCAATGTGTCAGGTGTGAAAGATGAAATCGTGGAAGCAAACGCACGTCTTAAACATTTTGAAACCACTATAGATGTGAATTATTATTTTATGATAACCTTGCAAGTAATGTATACTAATACATCATTCTAATGTATTTCATGCATGTTCAATACGAAATATCAATAAAGATTAAGTGCGTGTTCGTAAGCTAAACTTTCAGTTTTAAAAAGTTTGAAAATATTTTTTTTTTAAATTGTAAAAAGGTTTCAAATAAATTTAATCCTTTGACCGCCAGTCAATTTAGAGTGCAAAATTCCCTTGTGCTATAAACACAGAAATGTAGTGTCTAGGAAAAGCTGGGGTTTCCCCCTGTGATGTGTAGAAAATATGGCCTATACTACCACAGAACATAAACAGCAGTCGGTTCATGGATAACAGACCCATGATCTGGTCACCCTTCAGTGACATGGGTCCTCTACCCAGCTGCTGCATAAATGCGAGTTTGGTAGTGAAAGGGTTAATCCTTTTGCCCCTTTTGGAGTGTGGAGGATACACAATCAATACATGCACATTGAATAACAGCTTCAGTCCAACAATTTTAAAAGAAACAAGCATAAAAACAGACCAAACAGAAACACAAGTGAGTCAATAAAAGAAACGATAAAAACAAAACAACAAAACAAATCAAACTTCAATATATTGACAAATATATTCCAGACGTAAGGAAAAGTTATATACACCCATCATCTAAGTAGTGTGATCATCCCAGCACAAAAACGAATGGCATAAAACGTTAAAAAAATTTTTTTTAAAAAGCTTGAATTTCTTCGCTTCCCATAGTACGTTATTCAAGCAACTAATTACGCCCAGCGTGTAACACCAACCCATTTCTGGAATACAACGACACTTTTTTTTCCTCGGACGCAGGTGACTAATCATTGTCCGTTTAGCACCTGTTAGCAGCTGGAAGAGGCTTGTTTTTGTTGCCTGATGACACCGTTATCGTGGCGAAAATGGTGTCTTGCTGTGATCAGAAAGGTGATGATGACGTCTTGCTATACAGACAGTGTACACAATGCAAAGCGGACACAGAGCAATCTTCAGAAGGTAATGTAGCCGCGAGCTGACAGTGAAGGCAAAAATAATATATTATACGAAAGAAAATGCATGTGTACACGTACACAGGCACACACACACACACACACACACACACACACACACACACACACACACACACACACACACACACACACGA
>NC_134881.1:27047278-27062278 GCF_041734735.1 Babylonia areolata
AACGTGCGTATTTGATCTTATGCTTGCGTATACACACGAAGGGGGTTCAGGCACTGGCAGGTCTGCACATATGTTGACCTGGGAGATCGGAAAAATCTCCATCCTTTACCCACCAGGCGCCGTCACCGTGATTCGAACCCAGGACCCTCAGATCGAAAGTCCAACGCTTTAACCATTCGGCTATGGCGCCCGTCACACCCCAACAACAACACAGAAAGCCAGAACCAGCCAGAGTCAAAGACATCCACGAAGACAGACAGGTAGACAGGCAGGCGGACGGACAGCCAGTCAGGCAGACAGACAAGGAGACGGACAGGTATGCAGACAGACTGACAGACAGACAGACAAATAGGCAGGCAGGTATGCAGACAGAGAAAACAGAGAATCTGTTACTCCAGTTCCAATGCTGACGCTGACAGTGACACTGTTCAAACGATAATTTCCAAGCTGAATCTCTCATTTGATTCCGCACGGAACGAGGGCTCTGGATCGGAGAATGTCGGTAGGATTTACAAGCAAAATCCTACTTCCGTTCCACACACACACACACACACACACACACACACAGAGACACGCACGCATGCAAACACGCACACTCACGCACGCACGCACGCACCCCTCCCCCTCCCTCCTCCCGCCCCGCCGCCCCCACTTTTTTCTTGCTTTTCGGTAAGTGCTTCATGTACTTACTTTTGGACTCACTTGTGTAAACAAAGTGAGTCTATGTTTTAACCTGGTGTTCGATTGTGTGTGTGTGTGTGTGTGTGTGTGTGTGTGTGTGTGTGTGTGTGTGTGAGAGAGAGAGAGAGAGAGAGAGAGTGTGCGTGTGTGTGCGTGCGTGTGGTAAACTTCAACGGTTGAAACGATAAACCGAGGTCCCGTGTGAAGCATGCACTTAGCGCGCGTTAAAGAATCCACGGCAACAAACGGTCAACCTTGCTTTTTGAGAATTCAGCTGTGTCTGCGAAAGAAAAGTGTCGTCGTGCAGAACTTTAGATGACAGACAGACAGACAGACAGACAGACAGACAGACAGGCTGAATCATACTGTGTCCATCACATTTCCGGTCACTACGTCCGTTATAAAAAAAAAAATAAAAAAAAATAAAAATAAAAATAATACCCCCACCAGCCCCCTCCCCCTTGTCCTCCTATTCCATATCCTGTGCCCCTTACCCCACCCCCACCCCACCCCCACTCCCCCCACTCCATCACCACCTTCGCTCCATCCTTTCCCATCTTTCACCTCCAGCACGATGGAGCTAATTAGTGATCTTGGCGGGGTGTGCCAAAGAAAGGGAGCTGCCTGTCTGCCGAAGGTGGAGGAGACAGATAATGGGGGCGACATCACGAAATAACGATATCCCCTTCCTTCTCCTACCTCTTCCTCTTCTTCTTCTTCTTCCTCTTCTTCTCCTCCTCCTCCTCCTCCTTCTTCTTCTTCTTCTTCTTCTAACCCCTTGAAGAGTCATTGAGAAACCACACAGAAGCACTATTCACCAGTTTCCTCCTCGTCTGTCGGTTGTGTGTCAAAGCCCGGGTCTCTGCAAATGGGTTCCCCCCCCCGCGCCCGTCCATTCTGCAATGTTAGTCAGTCCATCGTCTTCGCGTCCGTACGTCTCCCTCCCTCCCTAAACAGTTCCTTGGAGAATTGTTTTTTTGTTGTTGTTTTTTGCTTTTTTTTTTTTTTTTTTTTTAGCATTGCCACTGGATCAGGATCCATGTAGCAAGACCCAAGGGCCCAGCTAACGCTTTTCTCTGCGTGTACGACGGGGACATGTCGCAACATCGTTTGGATAATAAAAAAAGGCACATTTTTGAAAGAGACAGAAAGACCGAGAGAGAGAGAGAGAGAGACAGAGAGACAGACAGACAGACAGACAGAGACAGAGAGGAGAGGGGAGGGAGGGTGTAGGGGGTGGGGGTGCAGAGGGATGCCACGGCTAAATCTAGATAATTCACACACGTCTATCCAGATTTAGATACGCAAGTATGGTTTTATATGATTCAAAACACGAAACCTTATGTATAAATCAAACCTGCCACCTTAAAACGTCAAAGTCTAACGCCCCATCGCCTTGCAAAGCCATCAGTGAACTTATTCATATCCGACGGGCGCAATAGCCGAGTGACTAAAGCGTTGGACTTTCAATCTGAGCGTCCCGGGTTCGAATCTCGGTACTGGAGCCTGGTGGGTAAAGGGTGGAGATTTTTCCGATCTCCCAGGTCAACATAATCATAACTACCATTTTTGCGTATTTACCCCGCTATATAGCAGCTACACTCCGTTTTTGGGGCTGTGCATACCGGGTATGTTTTTGTTTCCATAACCCACCGAACGCTGACATGGATTACAGGATCTTTAACGTGCGTATTTGATCTTCTGCGTGCGTATACACACGAAAGGGGTTCAGGCACAAGCAGTTCTGCAGATATTTGACCTGGGAGATCGGAAAAATCTCCACTCTTTACCCACCAGGCGACGGTACCGAGGTTCGAACCCGGGACCCTCAGATTGAAAGTCCACTCGGCTATTAATGCACTTGTACAATATACCATTTATACTATTCTGAGCACAGAGAGGCCAAAGAAGATTACGATTCATGGAATCAAACGCTTTTTCCATGTCACTGTAAGACGTATAAAATTGACGATCATACGATTAAAGAAAAACTGTTTCTGTATAGGTGCCTGCGGAGTAAAGATGTGCTCAACAACAGTCTCCTTTTTCTGGAAGCCTGCTCGATGCTCACCAGTAGCGTTATTATCTTCCACCCACTCTGGTAGTCTATTATTAATGATTAGTCCAAACAGTTTACTGCTTATAAAATCGCTAAGAGAGAGAGAGAGAGAGAGAGAGAGAGAGACAGAGAGAGAGACAGAGACAGAGACAGAGAGACAGAGACAGAGAGACAGAGTTCTAAGAACACGCTTCTTTAACCCTTAGACTGCTGTTGACGACTATTATACTCGTTAGTGAACATAAGTTAACATTTGGGCCAACAGCAAAGTGAGAACTGTATTATCAATGGTTTCTCCAGTTAATGGGAAATCATTTACAGCTTGGTCTATTGTGAAGGACTATGACTCTCAAACTAGGAAGCAAAATTGCACTGGCTCTTAGTGCTGCAGCCTTGTGGGCTGGTTGGCCTTTGGGAACCATCCCAACGCCGACTGTCCTAAAACCCTCTTGGCCGAGAGAGTGGGGATGTAACCTGGGCAGGACACTCTCCACTATAATCAAATTCTAGCCCAAATAGTCGGAACATCAGTTGCCTCCTCTGCTGTTCTGATGGTCATAGTCGGACACGACACGTTTATGTACTTTTGCCCGTGAACGCAGTGACGCCTCATTGAAAAAAAAGAAAGAAACTGAACCTGAAATTGAAACTGGATTGCATTAATTGTGCTCAGCAATATCAATTACACCTGCCCCAAAGAACACAAGATTATTAGTTCTTGCACTTCAGTTGATACATGCTGCACCGATTTAATTCTATCACGGTTCGGAAGCCTTGTGGTTAAAAGGTGCTGAAGGCGATTTTAGACAGAGGAGAAGGCGTGTTGGAATCGAATTAATGGTCTGTCGTCACGAGTGATTGAATGAAGAGAGGGGCAATGGAGACACAGATTGATGAAGAAACACCGTTGGAACAAAAAAAAGATACAGATCAGAATCTGTTAATCTGTCGATGGGTGTGAAGACACAGTTGGGATAGAAGAAACAGATGTCAGAATCTTTAAGCGCGTTGGGCTACGCTGCTGGTCAGGCATCTGCTTAGCAGATGTGGTGTAGCGTATATGGTTTGTCCGAACACAGTGACGCCTCCCTGAGCTACTGATGCTGATACTGATATCGTTCGTCTGTGGATTGTGTGTGAAAACCCAGTTTGAACAGAAGAAACAGATAGTTGTCAGAATCTGTTCCTCTGTTGGTGGGTGTGGAAACACAGTTGGAACAAAAAGAAACAGATAGCTGTCAGAATCTGTCGGTCTGTTGGTGGGTGTGGAAACACAGTTAGAACAAAAAGAAAGAGATAGTTGTCAGAATCTGTCGCTCTGTTGGTGGGTGTGAAAACACAGTTGGAACAAAAAGAAACAGATAACTGTCAGAATCTGTCGGTCTGTTGGTGGGTGTGGAAACACAGTTGGAACAAAAAGAAACAGATAGCTGTCAGAATCTGTCGGTCTGTTGACGGGTGTGAAAACACAGTTGGAACAAAAAGAAACAGATAGTTGTCAGAATCTGTTCGTCTGTTGGTGGGTGTGGAAACACAGTTGGAACAAAAAGAAACAGATAGCTGTCAGAATCTGTCGGTCTGTTGACGGGTGTGAAAACACAGTTGGAACAAAAAGAAACAGATAGTTGTCAGAATCTGTAGGTCTGTTGACGGGTGTGAAAACACAGTTGGAACAAAAAGAAACAGATAGTTGTCAGAATCTGTTCGTCTGTTGGTGGGTGTGGAAACACAATTGGAACAAAAAGAAACAGATAGTTGTCAGAATCTGTAGGTCTGTTGACGGGTGTGAAAACACAGTTGGAACAAAAAGAAACAGATAGTTGTCAGAATCTGTTCCTCTGTTGGTGGGTGCGGAAACACAGTTGGAACAAAAAGAAACAGATAGCTGTCAGAATCTGTCGGTCTGTTGACGGGTGTGGAAACACAGTTGGAACAAAAAGAAACAGATAGCTGTCAGAATCTGTTACTCTGTTGGTGGGTGTGGAAACACAGTTGGAACAAAAAGAAACAGATAGTTGTCAGAATCTGTTGGTCTGTTGACGGGTGTGAAAACACAGTTGGAACAAAAAGAAACAGATAGTTGTCAGAATCTGTTCGTCTGTTAGTGGGTGTGGAAACACAGTTTGAACAAAAAGAAACAGTTGTCAGAATCTGTTGGTCTGTTGACGGTTGTGATCGTTAAACAGAGGGGTAGTGGGGGAGGAGGGGGTGAAGAAGTAAAATGGGGAATAAAAAGATGACCAGATATCAATAGCCGAATAGATAAATGAACGAATAGATAGACAGATAGGTGTATAGATAGATAGATAAACAGTTAAATAGATATCTTATCAATAGCCGAATGGATAAATGAACGAATAAATAGATAGATAGGTAGATAGATAGATAGATATCTTATCAATAGCCAAATGGATAAATGAACGAACAGATAGATAGATAGACTGATAGATAGATACATCTATCTATTCGTTCATTTATCAGTTCGGCTATTGATATCTGGTCATTAATTAACAAATTACTAGGGAAGAAGACAAGAATGATTTCAGGATTCTTCAAAGATGAAAAACTAAAGTTTATAAAAACCTTTTGGGTGGTAGTTGAATCCTCTTTGTTTTGACACGACGTTTCGGACCATAGGCCCGTTGCCAAGTGATGAGAAGAGGACAGTGTGAATAGGAAAGCCAATGTGAGGAAAGGGTGATGACATCTCACTACTTTCTGTTTTGATGGGCCATGCACACTAAACACTTGCTGATCACCATTCAGTGCCATACGTACTCACTCACATACATACACGCACGCACACACACACACACACACACAAAGCATACACCTATATATTGCTTCTAAAAAGAGGGATAGGAGGTAAAGAAAGAATAAGGACAGAGAGATCAAGGCAGAAGGGCCGAGGCGCTAGACGTCAGTGACTGATATTCAATCCATTCGGCTGTGCGGTCCCCAAGCGATCAATGACGCGGCTCTCCATGTACTTTCTGTACGTGCTGTCACTGGGGTTCTGCCACACAGCCGAGATTCTTGCATGGGTGAAGCTGTGGTGTGGGCCAGTAAAGTGCTGGCCGATAGGATTGTTGTAGCCTAGCTTCATCGACCTCATGTGTTCGGAGAAGCGCTCGCCCAAAGAATGGTAGGTCTCCCCCACATACAGTTTGGAGCAGAGGGTGCAGGACAGAATGTATACAATGTCAGTGGACTGGCAGTTGAGATGACATTTCACAGTGAAAGTACCAGATGGTCCAACGACTGAACCTGAGGTTCAGGGACAGGGACAGGTCTTGCACTTTTGATCCCCACAGGGTCTGCACCCTGGTGAGGTTGAATGGCTGGTAAGGGGTCTGAGTTTGGACTTCACGAGCATGTCACGTAGGTTCTTGTCTCTCTGAAAGGCAATTAGCGGTGGCTTGGGAAAGACTTGTCTGAGGTCTGGATCCTGTTGTAGGAAATTGAAGAATCTCGGCTGTGTGGCAGAACCCCAGTGACAGCACGTACAGAAAGTACATGGAGAGCCGCGTCATTGACTGCTTGGGGACCGCACAGCCGAGCTGATTGAACATCAGAGTCACTGACGTCTAGCGCTTGGGCCCTTCTGCCTTGATCTCTCTGTCCTTATCCTTTCTTTACCTCCTATCCCTCTTTTTAGAAGCAATATATAGGTGTATGCTTTTGTGTGTGTGTGTGTGTGTGTGTGTGTGTGTGCGTGCGTGCGTGAATGTATGTGTGAGTGAGTTTCAGTTTCAGTTTCACTTTCTCAAGGAGGCGTCACTGCGTTCGGACAAATCCATACACGCTACACCACATCTGTTGAGCAGATGCCTGACCAGCAGCATAACCCAACGCTTATATCAGGCCTTGAGTGCATGCTTACATATTTGTGTACCTATGAAAGTGGATTTCATTTTACGTAATTTCGCCAGAGGACAACACTCTCGTTGCCATGGGTTCTTTTTCAGTGCGCCAAGTGCGTGCTGCACACGGGACCTCGGTTTATCGTCTCATCCGAAAGACTAGACGCTCAGTTTGATTTTCCAGTCAAACTTAGGAGAAAGGGCGAGAGCGGGATTCGAACCCACACCCTCACGGACTCTCTGTATTGGCAGCTGAGCGTCTTAACCATTCTGCCACCTTCCTCCTGTGTGAGTGAGTACGTTTGGCACTGAATGGTGATCAGCAAGTGTTTAGTGTGCATGGCCCATCAAAACAGAAAGTAGTGAGATGTCATCACCCTTTCCTCACATAGGCTTTCCTATTCACACTGTCCTCTTCTCATCACTTGACAACGGGCCTATGGTCCGAAACGTCGTGTCAAAACAAAGAGGATTCAACTACCACCCAAAAGGTTTTTATAAACTTTAGTTTTTCATCTAACAAATTACTAATTAATGGAAAGAGAGAGAAGGGGAGAGAGAGAGAGAGAGAGAGAGAGAGTCCGACCGACCGACCGACCGACCGACAGACAGACAGACAAAGTCAAAGGAGACAGGGAGAGAGGGAGATAGAGAAAGAAAGAAAGAAACGAAACACGCATACACAGTTAGACAGACGCACGCACGCACGCACGCACGCATACCCCCTCCCCCACCCCCTCTCCCCCACCCCGGATGACTCGGATCAACATCTTCATGTGCAGATCTGTTAGTTCTTTAACACCTTTAGCGTGTATCATGATCATGTATGCAGAAGATGAAATACACACATTAAAGATACGTACGTAATCCCTGTCAGCGATCTGTGGGTTTCGGAAACAAGCACATATCCAATATGCACACCCCCGACAACAATTATGAGATGCTCGCAGCACAAGAACGCAGAAGAAGAAGAAGAAGAAGAAGAAGAAGAAGAAGAAGACACTGCCGCAACAGGAAATGGCGAAATAAAAAGTCTCATTCATCCATCAACGCCGCATCTTGCGAAGCCGCTGCCTCCACCTCCTTGAAAGATGTTGATGGCGATTTCGGACAGGTGGAATCGGAAGTGTCAGACCCTATTAAAGAGTCAGTCAATAGAAATGATTGAATGGAGGTGGTGGTGGTGGTGGTGGTGGTATAGAAACGAACTGGTGAATAAACTGAAATACGAAAATAAATCAACTGATGAACGAACGAACGAACGAACTAACAATTCAATGGATGAATAAATAATGAATAAACAAAACTAACTGACTAACGAACGAACGAACGAGCGAACGAACGAGCGAACTAACGAATTAACGAACGAAGGAACTAACGAATATATGAATGAAAATATAAACTTATCATAAACGTAGATTAAAACCTATAACTGAGTAACTAATAATAAACATAAATAAATAATAAACGTGGATTAAAACCCCGTAACTAAATAACCAACAATAAACAAGCGGAATACAAGCTCTCATTCTGTCTCTGGACATTATTGTCTGTTTCTCTCTCTCTCTCCCCCCCCTCCCCCCTCAACTCCCCCCCCGCACCCCACCCCGCCCCCACCCCCCGCCTCCTCCTCTCTTCCACTCCATTATTTCTGCTACTTCCTCCTTCCTTCTCTCTCTCTGCTCCTGTCTCTGTCGCTTTCTCTCTTTCTTCTTTTTTTTTTAATTAATAAAACATTTTCATTCGTTCGTTCGTTCATTCTATCTCTATATGATCAAAGGTTTCTCCATTGCAGTGGGAAGTCATTTACAGCTCAGTCTTTTGTGAAGGACTATGACTCTCAAACTGGGAGGCAAAATTGCTCTGGCTCTTAGTGCTGCAGCCTTGGGGGGGGGCTAGTTGGCCTTTGGGAACCATCCCCAACGCCGACTGTCCTAAAACCCTCTTGGCCTGAGAGAGAGTGGGGATGTAACTTGGGCAAGACACTCTCCACTGTAATCAAATTCTAGCCCATATAGTTGGGAGAGCAGTTGCCTCCTCTGCTGTTCTGATGGTCATGGTCGGAACACGACTGACGATCATACATCTCGTGCTCCTCTCTCTCAGTGATTTTTGTATGTCCCCATCGGAATGTATGAACTGCGTCTATGCAGATAAATCACTGGGTTCGACTCTCTCCCAGGAGGCAGGTCTGGGGTGTTGGCTTGCTTGTTTGCATGCATGCTTGTCTGTGTGTCTGTATGTCAGCCAGTCTGTCCTCTTATTTCTCTGTCTGTCTCTCTGCCTCTCTCTCTGTCTCTCTGTATGTCTCGGTCTCCTATCTCTGGAGTTTGACTCTCTCTCTCTCTCTTGCTCCTCTCTCTCTCTCTCCCTCCCTCCCTCTGTCTCTCTCTCTCTCCCCTCTCTCTCTCTCTCTGTCTCTCAACATTGGAATCGTTCCAAGCGTATCAACAGGAATCATTCAGCAAATTGCCGATTCAACAGTATCTTGGCAATTCAATAACATACCCCCCCCCAACCCCTCTCCCCACCACCCTACCTCTTCGCCCACAGCCAAATCTCCCTCGTGACCGATATGTATTGTTTGTCATCTGCCAGTTACATCCCTGTATATGTTTTCTTCATTTTTTCTGTCTTCTTATCTACGTTTTTTGCTCTCTTTATTTAGTGAACAAATAGATAGATAGATAGATAGATAGATAGATAGATAGATAACTGAATGAATAAATAAACAAATTCAGTTCAGTTACTCAAGGAGGCGTCACAGCATTCGGACAAATCCGTATATATACTACACCACATTTGCTAAGCAGATGCCTGACCAGCAGCGTAACCCAACGCACTTAGTCTGGCCTTGAAGGGAAAAAAATCCATGTATGTTTGCGCGCGTACGTGCGTGCGTGCGTGTGTGTGTGCGTTCGTGCATGTGCGTGCGTGCCTGTGTGTGTGTGTGTGTGCGAGGGGAAGTAATTCTGGTCCGATGCCTGTATACACCCCCTCCCTGGTCTCCTCAGTACTTAACCCTTTCACCGCCAGTCAATTCAGAGTACAAAATTTCCTTGTGGTATTAATACAGAAAAGACAGTGGCTGAGAATAGCTGGGGATTCCCCGTGCGATGTATAGAAAATACGGAAAATACCACCGAACATTAAGAACAGTAGGTTCATGGATAAGAGACCAATGAATGGTCACCTTTCAGTGACATGGGTCCTCTACCACGCCTGTGCATAAATACAAGCTTGGCGGTGAAAGGGTTAACTCGGAGAAGAGGAGGGGAATAATTCTGACCTAATGTCCGAACACCCCCCAATTCTCATCCCAAAGTTCTGGCCTTACGTCCAATACATTAGTTCTGATTATCGATATTTTATTGTTGCCTTTCCCTCTCTCTGAGTATCAGATAAACAGAGGTGACTGCACCAGCTCGCGGATCTGCGGTGGTGTTGATGTTGCGTTTTATAATCATTTTATGTGGAAGGTATGTGTGTGCGTGCAAATGTATTTGTATTTGTATTTCTGTTTATCACATCAGATTTCTTCCCAAGGAGAGCGCGTCGCTACACTACAGCACCGCCCATTTTTTTGTATTTTTTCCTGCGTGTAGTTTTATTTGTTTTTCCTATCGAAGTGGATTTTTCTACAGAATTTTGCCCGTGTGCTAGCATGCAACTAGCGCACGTAAAAGAACCCACGGCAACAAAAGGGGTTGTTCCTGGCCAAATTATGTAGAAAAATCCGCTTCGACAGGAAAAAACAAATAAAACTGCACGCAGGAAAAAATACAAAAAAGGGTGGCGCTCTCATTGTAGCGACTCGCTTTCCCTGGGGAGACCAGCCCGAATTTCACATAGAGAAATTTCTTGTGATAAAAAAAGAGAAATGCAAATGCAATGCAATATGTATGTATGTAACCAGGTGGGTAGGTAGATAAATAGGGATGTAAGTATATATGTGCACACCCTTAACTCACTCAGTACGGCCAGTCCTCTCTTCTCCTCTACACAGACCCCTCGGATGTCCAGTGGGTGTCTAAATGACCCAACCTTTAGCTTCCGTCGTAAGAATTGTGGTATTCTTTGTCAACATTCACCTCTTCAGTATAAGAGCCTTCCTCTTGCAATATTTTGATGATGGTAATTGGGGTGAAACGCTGTTAACGTCGTCTCTTTCGCCGTCCGTATGGAGAGAGTTAAAATGGATGACCTTCCACTGCGTGGTCCCGGTCTCTCTCTCTGAGCCCACAGTACCACTCAACTCTGGTGGAGGCTGACCTCAGACCGGAAACTCCCACGTTTGATGATGAGGCTCGAACCTGCTGTCCTTCCAGTTGTCAGTCCGCACCTTTAACTACTTAGATGGTAACGTTAGAAATCGTATCATTACTGTTAGACAGACTAAAATTGACTGAATACGTCTAAATTGAAAAAAAAAAATAACGTCAATGTCGGCTGCCATCCAAAACGAGAATCACATCAAACAGAAAAGCGCCCAAACAGACCTGGTTGATCAGAATCTAAAATGGTAAAATGGCCATACTGCTGGAAACAAGAGTTCCATTCACCGTGTCAAATGCTCGTCTACGTCGCCGAGGGACTGGTAGGTTCTCCTTCCCTTCATCTCCTTCTCTGCCGCCCCCCCCCCCACTCCCTCGCCCCTCCACCATCTGGCCCCCACCCACCCCCACCCCCCAATCCCCTCTCCCCCTCCCTCACCTACCCCTCCTTAATGTCGTTGAAAGCTGACAGCCTGAACAGTGCGGAGCCATCAGTGGACAATTAGCTGATGGTCTCTTATCTCTCTACTCTAGCCAACTCTCTCGGCGCTGCTTCTTCGTTGAAGATGTTAAAAAATTGATGTTCTGACCATTACTGCCTGTCCACCTTTCTTCAGGACTGTTAGTGGCTTTCCAACTGGCCTCACGTCTGAAGGTGGAAGGTGGGTGGGTACGAAAGTGGGCTGTAAGCCGACGATTTCTCACAATCCCACGATTACTCTCGTTCACTTTGTTGAGAGAAACCGTGGGATTGCGAGAGATCGTGGTAGCTCCCTTCCCCCCACGTTTTCTCTCAATTGCGAGAAATTGTGGGATGTTCCCCTGATTTTTATCAAAAATATTTCCTTTATCATCGGAGTTAGTTTTTGTCTTTTCCCAATGCAAATGTTTTAGATAAATTGCATGACTGAGAGAAAAAGAAAAGAGAAAAAAGGGGGGCAATAACAACGACAATCATGATAATGACAGTGACGATAGCGAAGATATGAACAGTAATGACACTGAAGAGAATAATCATCAGAATGCCAATTATAGTTATTATTTCAAATCAGTGGAAGACAATTTTCATAGACACTGTTATATAGAAATAGCTTCAACATAACGTTTGGACGAAATAGGTAAGTACGCATTCGTCAAACTGATATATTGTCAACGCCGAAGAGAGTTTCATCATTAGGGGTAGGGTGGGGGGTTGGAAGTGGACAACGTACAAAAACTCATATGTGAAACTGATATGACGTCAACGTCTGCCTTCAAGCGAAAATGATATCGAACGACCCCCCCCCCCACCACACACCCCCAACCCCCCACCCCCCACCCCCCACCACATCCACACACCCCAAAACACACACACACACACACACACAAAACCAACAACAAAAAAACAAAACAACAACAACAACAAAAACACAAAGAAACACAACAAGAACCAAACAAAAAACAAACAACAAAACCCCACAAAAACAACCACCCAACCAACCAAGCAATACAAAAAAAACAAACAAGCAAACAAAAAACGAAACAAACAACAACAACAACAAAACTCACACCCTAAACCCGCACATTTTACCTGCGGTACCCACCACAGCTAACACCCCCCAATAACGTTCAATCTCTGATGGAAGTAAAAACGACGTAACCCTTCCCAATCAGATCCTGATCTGGGTTTACTATGATGGAATCTCCCGTCGGACCGACGGATGAGTAGACAGGCAGGTTATCTGTCGGTGTGTGTCCTCATTTCAGACATTAGCCTGATTGCCTGACTTTTTTTTTTTTTTTTTTTTTTTTTTAAAGCGAAGAGGAGTTGTGCAGTCCCTTCCCCACTCCCTCGCCTACCGACGCTCACAGTCCCACAAGTGCAGATACTGTCACGTGTAGGACGGCCTCGGCAGGTGCAGGTTTTTTCTCCGGAGTTCCGTCTCCAAGGAGGACTTCCAGCCAAGGATAAGAGCTCCCCCTGCCATTTGGTCATCCTCTTCCACCTTCACAGCCGTTCGGAAAGGTTTCCTCCTCCGCCTGGTCCGTCGTTGGGAGACTTCACATGCGGCAGGTAGTACTGGGTTACATAGTACCAGTAGCAAGGGCTATGCCCCTGACCTGATCTGGGGTTACTAAAACGGAAAAAAAATGACGTGTACCGGGAAAGGGAGTAAGTGCATCCATCGTGTCTATATGACTTGGCCTGTGCAGATCTGGACTGCATGGCTAGGAGGTTCGACTTCTGTTTTCTCTCTCCCCTCCACTTCCCCTGACCCCCCCCCCCCCCCCCCCCCCCCTAACTCCCACCCTTCCTCCCGCCTGCAACACCTCACCTCCACCTTTCTTCTCTCTCCTCCCTGCCCTCTCAGGTTCATCAGTGGAAGCTGATTTTTCTCCTTTTTTTTTTCTTCAATCAATGAAAATAATCCCCATTTTTTAAACGATGCCGACTGCAATAATTATGTAAAATCAATGGGAGACCACGTTCATAGACATCAGCAGGAAGAAAAGATGTGAACGCATACGTCAAATTGATATGACGTCAATGTTAAACAACAAATAGTTTCATCATCATGTTTTGACAAGCGCCAGAAGGTATGGGTCAAGCTGATATGACGTCAAATGTCAAGCTAGAATGACGTCAAACAGAAACACCCACACACCACAGACTTTATCTGCGTACCCACCACAATTAAATCCCCCCCAAAACTTTCAACCCCCGGTAGAAATAAAAACGACGTAAACCCTCCCCAATCAGATTGTATTCTGGTTTATCTAAAACGGAAAAAAATGACGTTCCGGGAAAGAGAGTACATTACCCATCGTGTCTATATGACTTGGCCTGTGCGGTTATGGACTGCATGGCTAGGAGGTTCGACTCCCGTTCTCTCTCTCCCCTCCACTTCCCTCCACGTACCCCTGAACACCCCCCCCCTCCCCCTTCCTTCCACCCGCCACGCCTCCTCCTTTCTTCTCTCTTCTCCCTGCCCTCTCAGGTCTATCAGTAGAAGCTGATTTTTCTCTCTTTTTTTTTTCTTTTATCTAACATTTCTTCAATCAATGGATATAATCCCCATTTTTTAAACGATGCCGACTGCAATAGTTATGTAAGATCAATGGGGAGGCCACGTTTATAGACATCAGCAGGAAGAAAAGATGTGAACGCATACGTCAAACTGACATGACGTCAATGCTAAATCACAAATATTTTCATCATCATGTTTTGACAAAGTGCCAAAAAGGTATGGGTCAAGCTGATATGACGTCTAATGTCAAGCGGGATGACGTCAAACAGAAACACTTTATCTGCGTACCGACCACAATTAGATCCCCCAAAAAACTTTCAACCTCCGGTAGAAATAAAAACGACGTAAACCCTCCCCAATCAGATCGTATTCTGGTTTATCTAAAACGGAAAAAAATATGACGTCCCGGGAAAAAGAGTACATTACCCATCGTGTCTATATGACTTGGCCTGTGCGGTTATGGACTGCATGGCTAGGAGGTTCGACTCCCGTTCTCTCTCTCCCCTCCACTTCCCTCCACGTACCCCTGAACACCCCCCCCCCCCTTCCTTCCACCCGCCACGCCTCCTCCTTTCTTCTCTCTCCTCCCTGCCCTCTCAGGTCCATCAGCAGAAGCTGATTTTTCTCCTTTTTTTTTCTTTTATCTAACATTTCTTCAATCAATGGATATAATCCCCATTTTTTAAACGATGCCGACTGCAATAGTTATGTAAAATCAATGGGGATGTCACGTTTATAGACATCAGCAGGATGAAAAGATGAGAACGCACACGTCAATGTTAAACAGTTAGTTTCATCATCATGTTTTGACAAAGTGCCAGAAGATATGGGTCAAGCTGATATGACGCCAAATGTTAAACGAGGATGACGTCAAACAGAAACACCCACACACCACAGACTTTATCTGCGGTACCCACCACAACTAAACCCCCCCACCCCCACCCCCCCCCCCCAAAAAAAATTAACCTCTGGTAGAAATAAAAAAGTAAGTTCACGCTTCCCAATCAGATCGTGATATGGAATCACAAAAACTGAAAAATGACATACTGGGAAAGGGAGCAAGTACTTTATCCATCGTGTATATATAACCTGCCCTGTTCGTGACAGGACTGGTA
>NC_134881.1:27064778-27067278 GCF_041734735.1 Babylonia areolata
TTTCATTTTAGGAAATGAAAGATCCTTTCAGTTACAGATTTGCTCAGTCGAACGACATGATTAACAAAAGAAAGGTTTTGTTATCCGATAATAGACCAATGGTTTTATAAAATTTTATCTCTTGATAATACTGTTTCCTGTGAAAATAGCTGGAAGGCTACTTTGTAAGTTTTGACGTTTTCGTATTATTATCATGACAATACACTTCGTGTTTGCGCATTTAGTTCATTCCTTTCTATCAGTTATCAATGTTTGCTTGTTGATTTCTAGATAAGGGTTGTGAATAATGATGACTTGAAAGGATAGTTGTTGTGTCAACACAGAGTGGCAAGTAATTTACGTAAATAGAGAATGTAGCAGGTCATAGGATCGCTCCTTGTGATACACCACATATTTTCTGCTCATGTTTGAAAACGGGGCATTTGTTGTTGAAACAGACAATTTGCTGACGTATCATTGAGAAATGAATGAGCTTATAATGATTGAATGATTGGTTGAAAATTCAGACAGAAAGATTTCAAAGAATAAGAGTATGGTCAGTTGTGTGAAAAGCCCATGCGAAATCTACAGGTGATTTTTGTAGATGGGCATATCAGTGTAGTTGAGCATGTCTGTGTTCCCCCAGGTATACGGGGAAGGCATCTATTTACATGTTTTATCAAAGATGCATGGCAAAGGTGCATTTCTCTATATCTTGAGTTAGTTTGGATGGAAGAAATTAAGCTTAGTGGTGTGTGATGATATGTGATATGTTATTCAAGAGGCTTGAAACAAATGGAACAAAAGGATATATGTCTAAAATGTTCAGATATTTTCATCATTTTTTCGTCATTTCGCCTGATCAGTAGAGAGGGACAATCGTGATGGCTTTGAAGAATTTTGGGAAATAGTTTTGCCAATGTAAAGACTTTTAAAAAATTCAAAGATTCTAAGAAATTTAATCCTTTTGCCCCTTTTGGGGAGTGGAGGATATAATAAAAGACAATGTGTCATAAGGGTCACAAAAATTTATCATCTTTGATAACATTCAAAGCATTACGGTTTCTCTGCTTCAGATTCACCCAAGTGTTGTGAACTTCACACACTGTATAAACAGATGGCACAGACAGGTGTATGATTATGCTTTCTTCTGGAAAATTCCTCGAATAACAAAATAATAAGCTATCAGGTGCTGATTTGTCTTTTAGAAAGAGAGAGAGAGAGAGAGAGAGAGAGAGAGAGAGAGAGAGAGAGAGAGAGAGAGAGAGAGAGAGAGATGCAGATACATATAGATATGCAGAGATACAGAGAGATACAGAGAGAGACATGGAGAGAGACAGAGAAAGGGACTGAATATGTGACACAGTGATGGAGAGAAAGGGAAACAGACAAC
Organism: Babylonia areolata; assembly: GCF_041734735.1. Taxonomy (NCBI): domain Eukaryota; kingdom Metazoa; phylum Mollusca; class Gastropoda; order Neogastropoda; family Buccinidae; genus Babylonia; species Babylonia areolata. The sequence goes on from NC_134881.1 coordinate 27,066,151, forward strand.
GAGAGAGACATACCCACAGACAGACAGAGGGAAGCATTTGGGAGAAGAAGACAAAAAAGGAGGAGGAGAAGAAGAAGAAGAAGAAGAAGAAGAAGAAGAAGAAGAAGAAGAAGAAGAAGAAGAAGAAGATGAGGAGGAGGAGGAGGAGGAAGACAAGGAAAGAGAGAGAGAGAGACAGACAGACAGAGAAAGAAAGAGAGAGAGAGAGAGAGAGAGGTAGAGACAGAGACAGAGACAGAGAACTCATCTATTCAATGGCATTTCAGGCAAGCAAGCAATTTTCTGCTTGAAATATGACATGAAGCGCGCGGCTACCTTGGCACCAGTCGATGCCACGCCATGGAGAAAGCGTATTGATGCTGTTTTTCCTCGCCTTCTTCCCTCTTTCATCTTCATTTAATCATTTTATCTTTCTTTCTTTCACCTTTTTTTTTGTTTTGTTTTGTTTTACTTTCTTTTTTAATTTCTTTTCTTATCTCTCTATGTTTCTTTCATTTGTTGTTGGTTTCTTTGTGTTTTTTTGTTTTTTGCGTGTTTTTTTCTTCTCTCTCTCTCTCTATGTCTTTATCTGTCTTGTTTGGCCCCGGCATGTCCATTTGATTCATTCGTTCTTTTGTTTGCTCACTTCATTGATAGATGCCGAGGTTGCAAGTTTATTCACTTTTGTTGCCTTCATCTTTCTGTCTGTATGTCTGTCTATCCGTCTTCGTTTCCCTTTTCCTTCTTTATTTCCCTGTTACTCTGCACCTTCTTTTTCTTTCTTTCTTTCTTTCTTTCTGTCTTTCTTTCTTTCTTTCTGTCTTTCTTTCTTTCTTTCTTTCTTTCTGTCTTTCTTTCTTTCTGTCTGTCTTTCTGTCTTTCTTTCTGTCTGTCTTTCTTTCTTTCTGTCTTTCTGTCTTTCTTTCTTTCTTTCTTTCTGTCTGTCTTTCTTTCTTTCTTTCTGTCTTTCTTTCTGTCTTTCTTTCTTTCTGTCTTTCTTTCTTTCTTTCTTTCTGTCTTTCTTTCTGTCTGTCTTTCTGTCTTTCTTTCTTTCTTTCTGTCTTTCTTTCTTTCTTTCTTTCTGTCTGTCTTTCTTTCTTTCTGTCTTTCTTTCTTTCTGTCTTTCTTTCTTTCTGTCTGTCTTTCTTT
>NC_134881.1:27074778-27087278 GCF_041734735.1 Babylonia areolata
TATGAATGGACGATAAAATTCTGTAGTCAGAAGTTTCTATGAATGGACGATAAAATTCTGTAGTCAGAAGCTTCTATGAATGGACGATAGAATTGTATAGTCACAAGTGTCTATGAATGGGCGATAAAATTCTGTAGTCAGAAGTTTCTATGAATTGGTGATAGAATTCTATAGTCATAAGTTTCTATGAATGGACGATAAAATTCTGTAGTCATAAGTTTCTATGAATGGACGATAAAATTCTGTAGTCAGAAGTGTCTATCAATGGACGATAGAATTCTGTAGTCAGAAGTGTCTATGAATGGATGATAAAATTCTGTAGTCAGAAGTGTCTATGAATGGATTATAGAATTCTGTAGTCATAAGTGTCTATGAATGGACGATAACATTCTGCAGTCAGAAGTGTCTATGAATGGATGATAAAATTCTGTAGTCAGAAGTGGCTATGAATGGACGATAAAATTCTGTAGTCAGAAGTGGCTATGAATGGACGATAAAATTCTGTAGTCAGAAGTGGCTATGAATGGACGATAAAATTCTGTAGTCAGAAGTGGCTATGAATGGACGATTAAATTCTGTAGTCAGAAGCTTCTATGAATGGACGATAAAATTCTGTAGTCAGAAGTTTCTATGAATGGACGATAAAATTCTGTAGTCAGCAGTGGCTATGAATGGACGATAAAATTCTGTAGTCAGAAGTGTCTGTGAATGGATGATAGAATTCTGTAGTCAGAAGTTTCTATGAATGGACGATAAAATTCTGTAGTCAGAAGTGTCTATGAATGGATGATAAAATTCTGTAGTCAGAAGTGTCTATGAATGGACGATAAAATTCTGTAGTCAGAAGTGTCTATGAATGGACGATAAAATTCTGTAGTCAGCAGTGGCTATGAATGGACGAAGACAAGTTAAACAATTGACGCACGTGACTTGGTGAACAGCATGCTTCAGGATTAGTCTGTTTGCAGCAGTTTGCCGCGCTGAATGTCCGCCCTTCCGTGCGTGAAGCCGTTACCGAAGCTATATTTCTGGAGACATTATGGTTGTTTTGTGCCCAGAAAGCTATTAGCAGAATAATCTCTGTTTCTCGCTCACCCCATCCCCCATTCTGTCTGTCTCTCTCTGTGTCTCTGTCTCTGTCTGTCTCTCTCTGGAGGTCTGCTACGTATTCAGAAAAGTGTTTAACATCTCTTTTGCCTTCTTCCCCTAATCACCCTCTGCATTTTACATTTTGTACTCATCTTTTCCACATTCTGTTCTCTCTCTCTCTCTCTCTCTCTTCCTCTCTTAGTCCCCTCCCCCTCGCCCCCCCACCCCCCTCCACCTCAACACACCCTACCTTTTCATTCGAATATACAGAAATGATGATTTCTAATTAATTGTAACAATCACCACCATGATGATAAAAATGATAATAATCCAAATAATGATAATGATAATATTAATAGTATCATTTATTTTCAGTCTTATATCATCATCGTAGATGAACAGACTATAAATAAATAAACGGAAAAAAATTCCCCATTCCCCTCTCTCGTTTTCTCTTCTTTGATTTTTCTGTGTGAGCGAATTCTCTGATCAACTGCTTATTGGGAAAAAAAAACAAAAAACAAAAAAAAAAAAACGGAAAAAAGAAAGAAAGAAAAAAGCATATAAATCTGACTCATCTAATACGTTTTAGATAGCTGACAAACGTCTGGGATACACGCACATGTTCTGATTTAATGTGTCTGGTAAGTCAGACATCATCGTCAATAATTCTGCTTCCACTGCGTTGATTTAAGGTGACTGAAAAGCGTGCATAGGAATGTGTGTGCACGTGTGCATGTGTGTGAGTGCGCGCGTGCGTGCGTACGAGTGTGTGTGTGTGTGTGCATGCGCGCGCGCGTGTGTGTGTGTGTAAACATGACAGACAAAAGCAAATTAAAGCGTTAATGAATGTATCTGCATGAGTGAGTCAGAGAGGGAGAGAGAGGGAAAGACACAGACATATATACACACACGGTAATACACACAGCAACACACACACACACACGCATGCACGCACACTCACACACACACACACATACACACAGAGAGTAACAAACACAAAATGTGTGTGTACATATATATATATATATATATATATATATATATATATATATATATATATATATATATATATATATATGAAGAGAAACTGAGACCCCAATATATTATATGTATTTGAGTTAGACAGACAGAGAATGAGAGAGACAGAGATAAGAGAGTGAGAGCAATAATTATAACAGCTGGCGAGTTCTATTACGTAATTCAACCAGAGTGGATGGAGTTTCCCAGACAAGAAGCAACAACAAGTAAAGGCAACAAATAAAAAAAGGACAGAGAGGGGGGTTGGAAAGTTTAAGAACAAGATCAGTATCTATGAGAAAGACAGAAAACCCCACCAGCGGACTACAGTATAGAGTGGCGACAACGTTTCAGACATCACGTGCATTACTGGAATGGCCAGCCGTCTGACGATCTCTTTTGCGTTCTTCCCTCAGTCTAGAGAAGATTGGTTTCTTCTGATCTACGCAACAGTTAGAAAGTGTGCGAAGAAGGTGAATGGGCTGAAGAGTCAGGGTGCTCGTGCTCTTGTGCCTCCTCATTCGTTCAGGGGTGGTGGAGAGATATATTTACACAGAAAAAAGAAGACAGAAACAAAAAGACTGACAGACAGTAAGAAACGGTGTGTGTGTGTGTGTGTGTGTGTGTGTGTGTGTGTGTGTGTGTGTGTGTGTGTGTGTGTGTGTGTGTGTGATTCATTCAGATTATTTATTCATTAATCGGCCTAGGCCCCTTATGAAGCGGTAAGTGACAATATAAGTAATAACAAACAAAATGAAAATATATAACCAACCATAATAAGTACACATATTACATAAACGCTGCAATGAAGTACAACATCTTAAGATGTCACGATATCCCGAAATTTAAATGCCTTGTGTAAAAGCAGTGCCAGATTCCATATATCAGCAAGTCTCGTGTGTGTGTGTGTGTGTGTGTGTGTGTGTGTGTGTGTGTGTGTGTGTGTGTGTGTGTGTGTGTGTGTGTGTGTGTGTGTGTGTGTGTGTGTAAAAGAGAGAGAGAGAGAGAGAGAGAGAGAGAGGATACATACATACATACATACATGATAATACATGCATACATACATACATACATACATACATACATACATACATACATACATACATACATGCACGCACGCAAGCACGAACATATACATACATACCTACATAGCTCTGTTTCTACATTCCTTTAATGTACTTCATAATGTTGTTAATGGTTTTAGTTATTATCAGCATTATTGAATTGTTACTGTTAAAGCTAATTTCATGTTAGTGATGCATGTTTTTTTTTTCTGCATTATCCTGACTTCTCATTCCCCTCTCCCCACCCCCACCCCCCACCCCTCTCTCCATCCCCTTCTCCCCACCCCACCCCACTTTTTTTTTCTTTCTTTCGTTTTTTTTTTTTTATCGTCTAATATCACTAACAGTGAAAAGACGCTAAACTAAAGAACGATACATACATACGTACAGAGAGAGACAGAAGAAGAAGAAGAAGGAGGAGGAGGAGGAGGAGGAGGAGGAGGAGGAGGAGAAGAAGAAGAAGAAGAAGAAGAAGAAGAAGAAGAAGAAGAAGAAGAAGAAGAAGAAGAAGTGAGGGAAAGTTTCTCTGAATTCGTATGCCTTCTGATCAGCTGGTTATTGAAAGCGACATGTAAGTGCAATCAGGTCGATACCCCCGCATTCAAGATGCATATTATGTGTCTGAGTAACCTTACCGGCCATCCATCTAACTCGATGTTCTCCTGCCTCCCTCCGTCCCCACTCATCTGTGTGTGTGTGTGTGTGTGTGTGTGTGTGTGCGTGTGTGTGCGCGCGCGCGCGCGTGTGTGTGTGTGTATGTGTGTGTGTGTGGAACACTGAAACATTTCAGTGTTCGGTGTTCAGTGTTTTCTCTCTCTCTCTCTCTCTCTCTCTCTCTCTCTCTCTCTCTCTCTCTCTCTCTCTCTCTCATAGCAACATAGCAAAAAATGCAATTTGCTATGTTGCCCTGCTTTGAGTGACCTCAGACAAAGATTAATTCAACCTAAATATTATAAAGATCCCTGTGCTTTTAGATTTAATCTGCTCATGTCGTCAAAACATGAGCTTACCCAACAAAAAAATTTATATGAGGCATTGAAGAGACTTCGAATTGTTATTTTGTGAATGTTGTTGAGTATTCTATTAGCTACTTTTGGTTGATTTGTGATGTTGGTTTATCGTGTCAAGTCATTTTCCTTATTTATGTTATTGTATGACCCCCTTCAGTAAGGGGCTTTGGTCTTAATCTGAATAAAACATCGTTATCGTTATCGTTATCGTTATCGTTATCTCTCTCTCTCTCTCTCTCTCTCTCTCTCTCTCTCTCTCTCTCTTCTCTCTCTTGTACTCCCTAGGGAGACGTGTCTCTCTTTCTAACTGTTTTTCTCGCTTTCTCTTTCTCTCTCTCCAAATGGCCGACTGCACACACACCCTAAGATACACACTTGGAAAAAGGAATAAGAATAGCAACAAGAGAAGGTAGGACCTGTATCACATTGGGCAAAGAGGAAGAAGAAGGAAGAAGATTGATTGATTAATTGATTGATTGATTGGATCTTTATTGGGTCAAGAATGAGGCACAGTAAAGGCCTTTTTACAGTTCTGCCCATTTAACGACACAGAATAAAATAAGATAGAAAAAAAAAAAAAAAAAAAACCCGGACGAGAACAGTAACTAGAATAGTAACAATAGTAAAGATAACAAAGTAATGAAAATAACTATTATCATATTAAACCACGTACATATGCGTGCGCGCGCGCGCGCAAACACACACACACACACACACACACACACACACACACACACACACACACACAAATAGAGAGAGAGAAGAAGAAGAACAACAACAACGACAACAAGAACAAAAACAAGAACAAGAAGAATGAATGAATGAATGAATGAATGAACGAACGAATGAACGAACGAACGAACGAACGAACGAATGAATGAATCGTGCACATCAGTGTTAGCCCGCAATTAATGAATCAACCACAATGACCTGGCTGTGACTCACGTTTTTTTCTCTTTGCCCTCTTCACCAGTCGAAATTTATTTTTTTTACAGGTGCGGGTCTACAAACGATCCTAAACAGCACCATATACTTCAAACGAATCTGAACATGAAGCAAAGCTAGAGCTGCAAATACAGATTACGCAAACTAGTCTTAGATAAATCATAGGAACAAGGAGAAGCTGTGTTTTAAAACTCTGAACGGTCTCGCTCCTTCCTATCTTACTGATCTTCTACATCTGTACACTCCATCGCGACAGTTGCGCTCCTCATCTGACACTCACCTTCTCCGTATCCCGCGCTTAACCCTTTCACCGCCAGTCAAGTTAGAGTACAAAATTCCCTTGTGGTATGTGGTATAAACACAGAAAAGGCAGTGGCTGAGAATAGCTGGGGATTCCCCCTGCGATGTATAGAAAATATGGCCTATCCTACCACCGAACATTAAGAGCAGTAGGTTTATGGATAACAGACCAATGAATGGTCACCTTTCAGTGACATGGGTCCTCTACCATGCCTGTGCATAAATGCGAGCTTAGCGGTGAAAGGGTTAAAGACCAAGACCGATTGCCAACGCTCATTCTCTTTCCAGGCCCCGTCCTCGTGGAATAAGCTCCCTCTTTCCCTCGGCAGTTCGGTTTCTCTGTCATCCTTCAAATCTTCTCTTAAAACTACTCTTTTCACATCCTGATTGGCTATCTCTATTTCATTCCTCTCCACTTTGTGTGTCCCTTCTGCGTGTGCGTCTGCTGTGTGCGTGATAAGAGAATGGCAAAATCGTGGTGGAAGTGGTGACTGTCCCTTGATGCCGGTGCTGTTTCGTCCTAGTATACTTGTCCTATATGTATTTTTGTTTTTTTGTAAGCGCTTAGGGCTTTGGTAAGATTAAACGCCATAAATGCCCATCATCATCATCATCATCATCATCATCATCATCATCATCATTATTATTATTATTATTATTATCATTATTATCATTATTATCATTATTATTATTGTTGTTGTTGTTGTTGTTGTTGTTGTTGTTGTTGTTATTATTATTATTGTTATTATTATTATTATTATTATTATTAGCTATGACCTGCAGCACAATGGGAATAGAAGTAGATGCCTATTTGGATAGGCTAATGCATTCATTGACTGATTCTTCCCACCACGATAATGATGTAATGCTGTTTTACGTTGCTTATAGTCCCGTCATCTATAGTGTTTAATACATAAAATTCTATTTTCCAATCAGAGTAAACACATGTTCGACGTGACACGTTTGAAACAATAAGCATTTTCCATGTACTTACTGAACGTGTTCGAAATCAATTATAAAAAGAAACTTGTCTGAAATGGCATATACATGGTACAGTTTTATAGTCATGACATTTTTTTTTCTCCGACGAATTGTTTTCAAATGGAGACCTGTTACAATAGATCGGGCCATCGTTTTATTTTGTTTTCCTTCTGTCCACTCCTCAGCCTGCCCCCTCCACCACCTCCATTCCCTTTTTCTCTCTCCCTCCTTCCCCCACCCCTTCGTCAGATATCCGCTTCGCATTGGAGTGGAGTGGATGGCCTTGAGGTAACGCGTCCCGCCTAGGAAGCGAAAGAATCTGAGCGCGCTGGTTCGAATCACGGCACAGTCATCAGAATTTTCTCCACCTCCACTAGGCCTTTAGTGGTGGTCTGGACGCTAGTCGTTCGGATGAGACAATAAGTCGAGGTCCCGTATGCAGCATGCACATAGCATACGTAAAAGAACCCACGGCAACAAAAGGGTTGTCCTTGGCAAAATTCTGTAGAAAAATCCACTCCAAATAACAAAACTGCATGCAGGAAAAAATACAAAAAAAATGGGTAGCGCTCTCAGTGTAGCGACGCGCTCTCCCTGTGGAGAGCAGCCGGAATTTCACACAGAGAAATATGTTGTGACCAAAAAAAGAATGATACAATACAATACAATAATAATACAATACATTCAAAACATTAAAAGGCGACCTTCAGGATCCGCAGCATTATGTTTGTTCAGTGAAAGAAACTGGTACTTTTCTTTTTCTCTTTCGTTTACTTCTATTTTCTATTCCTTCTTTCTTATTATTCTGGCTTTTTTTGTTTTTGCATTTTCCCGAGGTTTTCTTTCAACCTTTCTACCTTTTTTCTTTCCTTTCTTTCTTTGTATCTTTTTTTTTCCATTCTTTTCTTGTTATTACCGTAGCTGTATAATTATGAACGGCTCTGGTCTTTCCCGCATTTGGGATTTCAGAGTCCATTGCCTTCGTTTCATAAACCTGTTGTTGTTATTTTCTGTTGTAAAAGTGCATGGAACATTATTCAAGCATGTGTACACTCATACATGCGTAGAAATGCAAAGATACGCAGATACCTACATGCACATTCATCCATCCAATATGCCATGAGTGGGAGAAAAATATTTTTAAAAAGTTACAGTGGGAACAAAACACACACTGAAAAACTCAATCAAACAAACAAATTCGAAGCATTCTCTCAGAACGAATCAGATAACAAAATTTGAGAACATAATCTAAAAAAGAAATGTAAAGCAAGATGATCAATTTGATACAGATGTAGATTGTGCCTGTCTGGCCGAGGATATGTTTGTTTGTTGTTGTTTTTATTTTTTTTTCTGTCACCGTTTGCTTTCTTCAATCTCGTTTGACTGTTTCATTCCGAAACAGCATTTCGTCTTGTTTTAGACCTTTCTTTATACCCCATGCTTCCGTCTAGCTCTAAATGTTCATGGAAGCACAGTATCCCTCCCTTCATCTAATGCCCCCTCCAGCCCCCACACACCCCGCCCCCCGCTCCTCCCCCGCGCTCCCCCTGTCTCACCAACCTCCACCCAGATTGATTCATACACACAGGAGTTTTGAATTAGGTTTCAGTTTTGTTTTGGTGTATATGATCTCTGTTTGTCTTTGCAGCAAACTTTGCGAACATTGTCAAAATTGGATAGAGCCTTCGCAGCTGGAGCTGACATGGAAAAAATATATATAAAAAAAATCGATGAAGCAAAATAGCATAAAATAACACCCACCAACATGACACACTTTTATTCTAAAGAAAGGTAGAACAAAATCAACCGGAGGAGGCATGAGCCATTCCGGAAATACACTCCCTTTACACACACACACACACACAAGAAAAAAAAGAAAGAAAAATAATGTGTTGTATAATGCACACCAGAACTAAAAAGGAAAGAAATTAGAAAAGATCAGAGATAAAGGCAGCAAAAAAAAAGACAGAAAGAAAGAAAGGACAAAAGACAAAAAAAACAACAAACTAAAGCGATGAACGAAAGAACGAAACAACAACAACAACGACAACAACAACGCCAATAACGACAACAACGACAACAAAACAACAACAACAACGACAACGACAACAACGACAACAGCGACGACGACAACAACAACAATAACGACAACAACAAAATTACTATGTCCGGGATGTTTCTAGATGCTTCACTGTACCTCTTAATGCAAGCTGATGGAAAGCGGAAAGCGGTAATAGCTTGAAGTCTTCTGTGTGCTTCTGTCTTACTTATTTTATGATACACACCAGAAAGAAGTTATAGGTTGCATTTTTCCCCGAAGAGAGCTGTTTCATACAATATTGAAAATTACGGAACGATGAGAGTATGATCAGCAACTGCACGGCTTCACACGTTCATCCGATCCACTCTCACGTGAAACGGAAACTATGTGAAAGGGGAAAAAAAAAGTTGACTGCACATTTCAAGAAAGGATCAGGCGTATCAATCGCTTTTCAGTAGTTTTGCCCTCTAGAGAAATAGCCATGTTGCTTGACATTTCAACAATAAATGTGCGTCTGACGAAAAAAAAAAAAAAAAAAAGAAATCTGTCGGCAGAATTCTAAGCCTCTAATTCGCTGTAAGTCCCAGTGAAACCGCTTGATATTTCTTTTCTTTGTCCGCACGCATAATTTCCTGATCGGCAACACGCCAGCGAAACAGACACGAAAAAGTGTCTGTAAGAATCTGTGCCACATATCCAGACTGAAGATACTATGGTCTGCTTCGATAAAAATGCCAAGTGTGGATTTTTTTTTTTTTTTTTAAACATCATTTAGTCTAATCTTGCATCTGCGTTCCAGCTCTGCTAGTGGTCTGAACTTTTTGCTCTAAAATGTGTTCCTGTCTTTTTTTGTCTTTTTTTTTTTAAAATAAGCCTACCTGCATGTCGGCTCGCGTATGAAAAGCAGAAATTAATTTGCACCGAAACTTTCTTCATATTTTGATGTTAAGCGTATAGTGATCAATGAAGACATGTCGACAATAATCATCCAGATTGAATATGTCTTTTCATGAATGCATTACCCGAATTTTTTAGCTTGAATGATACACATGTTGTCGAAGACGATGACGGAAAAGAAGAAGAAGAAGGAGGAGGAGGAGGAGGAGGAGAAAGACGATTGATTGATTGAATCTTTGATAGATGGAGAATCAGGTACAATAAAGTTCTTTTCTATAAATCTGCGCAATTAACGAAATAAAAAACAACGAATAATTGTATTAAATAGATAAGTAAAAAAACAAATTAACAACAAAAACAACAACAACAACAACAACAATAATCATCATCATCATAAATTAAAAAGAATACAAAAGAAAAAAGAAAATAAAACGAAGAAGAAAAGACATGGATATGAAGAAATTGTGGAAGATTCCACTAACAAATGACAAAATAATGAAAAGAACAATAAGTACATTATAATACACGTAAGTTCACACACACACACACACACACACACACACACACACACACACAATTTCGTTTGGTTGCTCGCTCGTTCAGTCCTTAGTCATTGAACTTATCATTCCTGATGGCATTCCAGCATTTAAATAGTCTGAGCATAAGTAAGCATTTGTAAAGGACCACAAGCAGGTTAACGGATCCATTGTTTGCTTCAGTGGATTCATTTCAAACACAACAATTTTAGCTAAAGGGGACAATACTACTACTACTACTGATGATATGTATATAGTGCTGAATCATGTGCACAGGCAAATCTAAGGGCTTTCGCACCAGTCATTCACACGCATGCATAACTGAAGACAAGGAAGAGGCAGGGAAGGGAGGCTATCTTGGGAAAAGGTGGGTTTTAAAGCCAGACTTGAAAGAGCGGAGTGCGGAGACCTGACGAAACGAAAGAGGAAGTTCATTCCAAATGCAAGGTCCAGAGACAGAGAAAGAACGACGGCCAACAGTGGAGTGTTTGAATCTGGGTATGCGTAAACAGAGTGGATCCGAAGCCGATCGTAGTGAGCGAGATGGAGTGTTGAGGTGAAGGCAGCCACAAAGATAGGAAGGGGCAGATTTGTGTATACATTTGTAACATAGCTCTGTCTAGTTTATGCTGGAAGTGAACAAAATAATGATAATAACAATAATAATAATAATAATGGTATTTATATAGCGCTGAATCTTGTGCAGAGACAAAGCGCTTTCGCACCAGTCATTCACACGCATGCATAACTCTAAAACTGTAGAAACTAAAGACAAGGAAGAGGCAGGCAAGAGAGGCTATTTTGGGAAGAGGTGGGTTTTAAGGCCAGACTTGAAAGAGCTGAGTGTGGAGACTTGACGAAGCGAAGGAGAAAGTTCATTCCAATTGCAAGGTCCAGAGACAGAGAAAGTATTAAAGACATGCATCATGAACAATCTTGAGATGAAGAAGGGGAAGGAGAAGGACGAGGAGAAGGATTAAGGATAAAGAAGACAACAATTGAAGAGGTGAAGGGGGCTGTATAAATGAATTAACTAAGAGGTGAAGGAGAAGAACAGAGGAAGAAATAACAAGAAAGAAACGACAAGAAAGTCAAAATGAAAGAAAGAAAGGGGGAAAAAAAACGAAAGAAAGAAAGAAAGACAGAAAAACAACGATAGAATAAAGACTGAACAGAAGATACCCGCCCTCAAACACACACACACACACACACACACACACACACACACACACACACACACACACACACACACACACACACACACACACACACACCTTGCCCACAAAAATACATATTTCAGGATTCTTCCTCCTCATGCGCACTAAGCGTAACAGAACCACACTTTCGCAGTTTCCTTCCTTTTCCTTGCTTGCTGCAGTACCCAGTAGGACAACACTGATAACGACAAATGATATCACATGAGTGGAAGGCTACGGTGTATTACACGGCTACGACCCCCCCCCCACCCCCAGTCCCCCCCCCCCCACCCCACCCCCCTCACCCTGGCCAACGTCCCACTTCCACACCTACCTTCTTCCTTTGCCGTCTGCTTGGTCTGGATTGAATGAAAATGTTTGGCAACTTCGGAAAGTCTGCAGCGACCACTCTCATTTTCAACTGTTGTATTATTCCTTTTTTTTTTTTTTTTTTTTTTTTTTTTTGACAATGGTGTCCACTCCACTTCTCACCTTTTGTAGTGCAGTGAATATTCTTTTTAGAACTAACACACACACACACACACACACACACACACACACACACACACACACACACACACACACACACACACAACCTTTATTTCCAACGAGAACTGAATATTAAACGTTTACTCTTTTCCTCTGGCATCATTTTCTAAAATTTTTTAAAAAAATTTTCGGTATTCAGTTTTGTGATATAATATTGTGGTTATTACAGCATAGAGCTGTGATGTGTTACATGCAGTGTTAACTGGTATCACGTGTATATGTGGCTATTGCTGTGTCTGGTTACGCTGTGCTGTACTATGTATGATGTGCTTTATTGTGCTGTGCTGTACAGAACTACAATGGACTGCACTGAACTGCGTTTGACTGCACTGTGCTACGTTTTTCATCATCATCATCATAACAAAACAACAACAACAACAACAATAATAATAATAATATAATAAAACAATAATAATAATGTACATTTATATCGCGCCCTTTCTCTTTAAAGCTCAGGGCGCTTTTCATGAAAGAACAAGAGAGGCAAGGCCTTCAAGACTCACTTGTGATACACTTTAAAAAAAATCTAATCGTTAAAATGTGTTCTGTATTTGTTATTATAAAGCTTCGCGTTTAAAAAAAAAAAAAAAAGGAGAAAAAAAAGTCCTAACAAGATTCGAACCCCGCATGTTCGGGTGAGAAGAAACTTCCTTATCCATTACGCTATCGTGGCTTCGTGGCTCCTTAACTGACGTTCTAAAATTTAACATTTGAACATACTTTTTTAAAGGGCGATAAATCAATTGCGGTATTCGCAGTGAGAACGCTGTTTAAATCATATTATTCTGGTGTATCTTGGGCATTAAAAAAATCTTTAAGGGCAATAAAAAATTCTTTTTAATGGCTATCGCCGCAATCACACTGCAACATTT
>NC_134881.1:27089778-27099778 GCF_041734735.1 Babylonia areolata
TCTCTCTGTCTCCCTCCCCCCTCTCTCTCTCCCTCTCTTTCTCTCTCTCTCCCCCTCTCTCTCCCTCTCTTCCCCCCTCTCTCTCTGTCTCCCTCTCCCCCTCTCTCCACGCCTCTCTCTCTCTCTCACTCTCTCTCTCTCCCTCTCTTTCTCTCTCTCTCCCTCTCTCTCTCTCTCTCCCCTCTCTCTCCCTCACTCTCCTTTTCTTCACTTCTCGTTTGAACCCTTTCCTCAAAGAATGCTGACCCAGTCTTTTATATATATATGTATATTTTTTTCTTTAACAAAGCTTTACATTCTCATAAGAAAAAAAAGGGAAATACCCATGACTTAACACAAATGTTAGTGGCGGTTTTGCGGTCGTTTATCGTGCTGTTTTCTGTTATGAACTGTTAACAGTGCGTTCAGTCAATAATGAACTGTGCTTTGTTGTGTTGTTTTGCATTGTGCCTTGCTGTTTGTTGTCCTTTTACAGTACCATGCTGTACTGTAGGCCTAGTGTAGTGTAGTGCACTGTGGTGTACTGTACATTGCTGTTCAAGAGAAATATTGAAAGTGTGTATGTGTGTGTGTGTGTGTGTGTGTGTGTGTGTGTGTGCTTTTGAGAATCACCCTCCTCTGTGTGTGTGTGTGTGTGCGTGCGTGCGTGCGTGCGTGCGTGGTGTGTGTGTGTTTGCGTGTAACATCTACATATGTATAAAACACTCATATGTATATGTACACACACACACACACACACACACACACACACACACACACACACACACACACACATATATATATATATATATATATATATATATATGACGCATCACGCGAAAACACGGCTAAAGTCGCATCAAGCGATTCTTGGCTGTACACAAAAGCAAGTGGTTAGGGTCAAAATCATCAAGATCGGGATTTGTATAAATATCGCATCTTCGAAGTCTTATCTTTGCTGTTGGTAAGTATCTTTGCACAAAACACCCTGGAACTGTAGTATTTTCAATGTTTTCAGGTGCATGCCTGTCAAAAACCATGCAGAAAAACACTGCACTCTTTTGCCCTATTTCAGTTGCATGCTGAAAGCAACGAAGACGGGGAAATTCCGGTCTGCGAAGTAATAAATAGAAATGAGTAGTGAACAGGCATTAATTATCTCCCCCAGACCTTCTGAATAAAGATAGCGTATGAATATAGGTTTTTCAACGGTTTTACTGGCTACCCTCTGTAAGTTGCGACTTCAGCCGGGTTCCCATCGTTTCTTCGAATTTTGCCAAGTTTCCGACTCAAAAGTTAGAAAAAAAAAATCTTGAAAGTTCAGGCTTTCTGTGGAATATTTTAATTGATGTTGTTTCATTCTGTGGTGTGTGTTCATAAAATCGATGCAACGTGAAATAAACAAATATGGCGTCTTCGAAAACATCATCTGCTAAGCGGCTCGCAGCATTCTCAAGGAATCCTAAGAGCTAGGTTGTCAAGTGAAAGCATGACCTGTTGCACACATGAACTGTGAGTCTATCTGAACATATTCAGGCAATAGACATCTTGAAACTTTCCTCGTTTGGCTACAAATAGCTTTTTGCATCAGAAAATGAAAACTGGACATATAATTATTCCACGGTGGCACTTTGGAAAACTTGCAAGCAAGCTTGGGGCATTTGACATAAAGTGCAGTCCCAGCAATTTAAAAGCACTGTCAAAAATACAAGATATATTTTGGCATAATATATTACGAACACACTTAACACACACATATAAAAAAAAAAAGAAAAAGGAATCAGACATTGACAAGAACAACTTTAGTGTCCAACTGTTATGGAACAATAACTTAATCCAATACAAGCATTAATTCGTGGAAGACTGCAGGGACAGAAGGAGTAAGAGATGTCATTAACAGGCATGAAAAAAGGATGAATAACTTGCAAGAAATTATAGAGAAATTGGGGGAAAACCAGTCATCTTTTATTTTCGAATATAATGATTTATTAAACGCTATTCCTCAACAGTGGAAGCAATGGATGGGTGACATAAAAGAAACTGTCAATTCTGACACAGTTGACCTAAACATGTTCTGTACAAAGCTAAAATTCATATCCAAAAGAATGAAAAAATCAAAGAAAGATGAAGTAAAACCATGTGCCTACCACTTCTGACTTAGAAATCTTAATGTTGAAATTGATCCTTACTTCTGGCTACTGCCCTCTTCATCAACTAAAGAAACAAGATTAAAAGAACTACAATGACAAATATTGCACAACATATATCCAACTAATATTCTATTGCATAAAATGGAAATAATGGAAAACAATAAATGCTCAATCTGCGTAAACGAAGTTGATTACATAGAACATTTCTTCTACAAATGCCCATCAGTGAAATTATTCTGGAAAAATATCGAATTTTATATAGTTGGAGCAGTTGGTGTCAGACTCGAATTGAATATGAACGAAGTCCTCTTTGGAGTGAAACGATCAGACAACTTTAAATGCAATAATATTATCATTCAAAAGGTCAGTCATATAATATTGTTAGGGAAAATGTGCATTAGTATTTATAAAAAGACAAAGACAGCCATGCCAATATCCTTATCTTTAATCTTTGAACAAGAAATGAAATACAGAAACATATAAATGCATTAAACAGATTTACATGGAAAGGGAAATGCTGATTACGATTTAAACGACAAGGGAGGAGGTGGGAAGAAGGGGGATGGCAGCGGCTGTCTTTGTAGAAATGTGTGTGGGACAGGTCTATGTGTATGGTTTGGGATATTTAATATTGAACTCCGATGTCAGCATGAAATCAAACACGCGCGCACACACGCACGCACACACATACACATACGCGAGCAAATAAAACCCTGTTCAGAGGTAACTATACATTTAAAATGTTACAACGAAATGTACATGTATATGAAATCACACAGACATCTAGGTATGTATGCGTATGTATGTTCGTTCATTTATTTTCCCTTTTATTTTGTTTTGTTTTATTTTGTTGTGTTTTTTCTATCTCTTTCCAATGAAGAAACTCATATGAAGCAGTAAAAAAGGGAAAAGGGGAGGAAAAGAGTGGGGATGGGGGAG
Organism: Babylonia areolata; assembly: GCF_041734735.1. Taxonomy (NCBI): domain Eukaryota; kingdom Metazoa; phylum Mollusca; class Gastropoda; order Neogastropoda; family Buccinidae; genus Babylonia; species Babylonia areolata. The sequence continues at coordinate 27,092,847 of NC_134881.1, forward strand.
GAGGGGGGGGGAGATACAGCGATCATAGATGTCTTTGTAATAGTATTGTGATATGTTAAAGTATGACGATACAGCGATCAGAGATGTCTTTGTAACACTTTCTTGTTCATATATGTCCCTAACAGTCTCTCCCACCCCCTTCCCTCACTCCTGCCCTCTCACTCCCCCCCCCCCCCCCCCCCCACACCTTTTTCCCCTTTCCCCTCCCCTTCCCTTTAAAGAGCCCTTTTCTCTCCTTCACACACTCACACTCACAGTTCTACTACTCACCCTTCTTGGTTTTTTTTTTCTTTTTTTTTTCTTCCTTTTCTTTGTCTTTGCGTTGCTTTCTGTCTTTTCTGAAGACGAATGCTCATTTGCTTAAAAGGAATGCGTGGGGTGTGTGGGGGATAAAAGGGGTTGGGGATGGGGTGTGGGGGGTGGGGAGGGATTTACTTTTGTTGCCATCACTGCTGTCTTTGAGACAAATAGCATCGACGGTAATGACTGTTGGTGTTGGCCATAGAGAGAAGTTGAGAGGAGAAGATTGGAAGTGTAGCTCTGTGTGTGTGTGTGTGTGTGTGTGTGTGTGTGTGTGTGTGTGTGTGTGTGTGTGAGGAAGCGTGTGAGTGTATGTGTACATGTCTGTGTGTGTGTGTGAGAGAGAGAGAGAGAGAGAGAGAGAGAGAGAGAGAGAGAGAGATGAATAAAATGAGAAAGCACATGAAAGCCAAAGAGCGAGTGCTTTGATATACCTTGGCTTATGTGGTTGGTCAAAGCCATGCTTTGGTGTAAATTGTGGGATTTTATTTCTTAGTTAAAAGAAGAAAAAAAAAAGAGAAAGAATGCGTGCTGTATGCAACGAAAATTCCTTAAAAAAATGGTTGTCCTTGTTACTATTTTCTTTGCCCACCACCCATCCCCTCGCGTCCAAAATAAACATTGGCTACATGCTTTTTCTTTCTCTCTCTCTTTCTCTTTCTCTCACTTTCTCTCTCGCTCTCTCTCTCTTTCTCTCACTTTCTCTCTCTCTCTCTCACAAACACACACGCACACACACACACACACACACACACATACATACACAGAACTGTACACATACACTCACACACATGCACACACACACGCACACACACACACACACACACACACACACACACACACACACTCACGCATGCACACACACACACACACACATGCACACGCACAAACACGCACACACACACACACACACACACACAAACACGCGCGCGCTTGCACACACACACACACACACACACACACACACACACACACAAACACACACACACACACACAAACGCACATGCACACACACACACACACACACACTTCCCCTCTTTCCCCTCCCTTACTCCCCCCCCCCCCTTTAGAATAACATTGCAACAGTTGTTTCTTTCGTTTAAAACGAGTTTAAAACAATAATGCGCCGAAAAACACAACAACGAAAGGACGACTTTGGTTGAGATTATTATCATTATTATTTCTTTCTTTTTTCTTTTTCATCATCGGGGCTGTAAATAAATGAGCAATGGTTGGGCGGTCTCGTGTGTGTGTGTGTGTGTGTGTGTGTGTGTGTGTGTGTGTGTGTGTGTGTGTGTGTGTGTGTGTGCGCGCACCCATTGCTATGTCTATGCGCGTGTGTGTGTTTGTGTTTGTGTGTGTGCGCGCGCGTGCGTGTGTGTGTGTGTGTGTGTGTGCGTGTGTGTGTGTGTGCGCACCCATCTATATGCGTGTGTGTGTGTGTGTGTGTGTGTGTGTGTGTGTGTGTGTGTGTGTGTGTGTGTGTGTGTGTGTGTGTGTGTGTGTGTGTGTGTGTGTGTGGTCGGTGGGGTGGGGGCAATGTGTGTATATATGTGTTTTGAGAGATGGATAGACACACACATACACGCAGCTGGACAAACAGAGAGATAAGACAGAGAGACAGACAGAAAGAAGATATACAGATAGATCTAAAGACCGACAGACAGACTGGTACTAAGAGCACAGAAACAGAAAATCGCTGACCTTAGCTGTGGGGTACAGTTACTCAGGGTCCAGCAAGCCCCTCCCTCATACCATCCCCCATTTGCCTCCACACCCACCCCCCGGCGGCCTTCCATCCACCCTTGATGGAGTCTCCCGTCGGTCCGACGGATGAGTAGGCAGGGAGGCTTATCTGTCGGTGCGTGTCCTCATATGGGAGAAGAGGCCGATTCTGGATGCGCAGCACTTCCCACAGGTGTTGCAAGGTAAAACGTCTCTAGAAGTTGTGCCCTGCTTCCCTCGCTGACGCTTCTCCTTAATGGCCAGCGTTCTCTTGTTTTCAAACGTCTTTATGCCAATAGAGCACAGCATCCTCCAGCGAGAGCGGTCAAGGGCATCAGTTTCCCAGGAAACGATGTCACAGGCTTTGAGGTTTGTCTTCAAGGTGTGTGTGTTCAGGGATAAAGGCAGAACATGCGAATGAAACTCAAACATTCATGATCATGATCATTCACCCCCCCATCTCTCTCTCGCTCTCTTTCTGTCTGTCTGTCCCTCCCTCCTTCCACCACCCCCTCTCTCTCTCTGTCTGTCTCTCTGTCTGAATCTCTCCTCCCTCCTATCTCTCTCTCTCTCTGTCTGTCTGTCTCTCCATCCCTCCTCCACCCTCTCTCTTTCTCTCTGTCTGTCTGTCTTAATCTCTCCTCCCCACCCCCCCTCTCTCTCTGTCTGTCTGTCTCTCCCTCCCTCCTCCACCCTCTCTCTCTCTCTGTCTCAATCCCTCCTCGCGCCCCCCCCTCTCTGTCTGTCTCTCCTCCCCCTAGCTCTCTCTCTGTCTGTCTCTCCCTCCCTCCCCCATCCTCTCTCTGTCTGTCTGTCTCTCTGTCTCAATCTCTCCTCCCCCCTCCCTCTCTCTATCTTTCTTTCTCTCTCTCCATCTTCTCTTTTTTCCTCTCTTCTCATATATATACTATTTTTTTTCTCTTTATTTATTCGTGTGCGTTTCTTTTTCATTCTGTACCCCAGGGCTGGGTGTAAAAAAAGCATTCTCGTTATCATGCTTAGCTCAATATCCTGGAAAAGTACATTTTCGTTCGTTCGTTCGTTCGTTTTCTATCTGTCTGTTTGTCTATATTTCGTTTGTTTGTTTTTCCCTACGTTGTCTGCATTTTTATTTCTGATAGCACTTTGTAATTCTTTCTTTCTCTTTTCCTAAACCACCCTCTCCCCCTTTATTTAGATAAAGATTTTCCTAATTCTGTAACAAATATAATAAACATGTTAATTTCGTTCCTTTCCTTAGTGTCTTAAAACTATTCAGCTTGTGTGAAAAGGCGACCTCTTTTCACACAATAATCTACGGAAGTAGTGCATAATTGATAATAACAATCATCATTATGATAGAAATGATAAAATTTCAAATAATAGTAATAATATCAATCATTTTCAGTCTAATATTATCATCCTAGATGAACAGACTATAAATGAATAAACGAAACGTGAAAAGGTGACGAATAAACCAGCCTGACCAACCAACGAACCATAAAGCGATCTAAACCATAAAGCCAGCCAACCAGCCAGCCAGCCAGCCAACCAACCGACCTTTCATCCAGACAAGCAAGCAAGCAAGCAACAAACCAGCTAATCGGCCTACCAGCCATTTCCCTACTTAGCGGAGACGGAGCCAAGGCCAGACTCAAAGGGACGTGTCCCAATAGATTCAGTCATTATTTTGCTGTCAGTCTTGCTGGCCACGACAAAACTGAATCGAGACTTGCCAGAGCAGAGAGAAGTCGCTTCACCAAAACGGAGTAGCCTAGGACCAGACGGATTACCCTTTGACGTGCTAGTACCGTTTCTGACTCTTTTTGCCCACCACTGGAATTTCTCTTCTCCTCCCCCCCCCTCCCTCCCCATGCCCCCATACCCCCCCCACCCATGCCACAACCCTTGGCTTTTTTTTTTCTTTCTTCTTTCTTTGCTACTGTCTCTCTGTCTCTCTGTGCCGCTCTCTGTATGTGTCTGTGTGTGTGTGTCTCTCTGCATGTGTTTCTCTGTGTCTGTGTCTCTCTGTCTCTGTTTCTGTGTCTCGCTGTCTGCCTGCCTGTCTGTCTGTCTGTCTGTCTGTCTGTCTCTCTCTCTCTCTCCCTGCTTCCCAGCCTCTGCCCGTCTCTCTGTCTCGCGCGCTCGCATAAGCGCACTACAAGACAGTGTTTTGCAGGAGTGATACTCCAAATCAAAACCATTATATTATCTACTCTTGTGTCTTATGTTATGACAAAGAGACCGAATTTACAATGAGTGACACTCCACACATGCCCAGTCATTTGTCGTCAGCTTTAATTAATTAATCATCGCCTTTCACCATTCAAACAATATTTGTAAAGTCTGTTGACACGCATGCAGTCTTCGAAGATGGTACCACACCCCTCCACTTTGCGATCTTTATGTATGTATATATGCATACAACCCCTATAAATTTTAACACAGCCTGTTTTATCACGCATTCAGTAAATTGTACCCCCCCCCCCCCGCCCCGGCCCCCGCCCTCCCACCCCCCGGCCCCCATCCCCCGACCCTCACATTCATCACACAAGCAACTCTAACACATCTCATCTCTCACCCCTTACAACAACCACCACCACCAAAAACAACAAAAAACCCCCCCAAAAAAACAGGAAACTTGCAGAGCTTGCATTTCACCTAAAGGCTAGGGCAAAGGCACTTTACTAGTAACAAACGAACCGGCTGACGAACGGACAAAAGGAGAGACGGACAGACGGACAGACGGACAGACGGACAAACCGACAGCGCATCGATGGGACTGGTATAAAGTGATGTTGAGTTCAGCGTGGAATGCCAAAAGGCCCACTGGGAGAGCCAGGCTCTGTCGGTACGCCGCCAGGACTGCTTGGACTGCAAGCGAGGACGCGATGAACCCAAAGACAGGATTAATGTTCTCTCGCTCTCTTGAGAGAAAAAGAGAGAGTGGGTGAGTGCGTGCGTGCGTGCGTACGTGTGTGTGTGTGTGTGTGTGTGTGTGTGTGTGTGTGTGTGTGTGTGTGTGTGTGTGTGTACGTGTGTGTGTGTACGCGTGTGTGTGTGTGTGTTTGTGTGCTTGTGTGCGTACATGTGTGTGTGTTTGTGTGTTTGTGTGTGTGTGTGTGTGTGTGTGTGTGTGTGTGTGTGTGTGTGTACGTGTGTGTGTGTACGCGTGTGTGTGTGTGTGTGTGTTTGTGTGCTTGTGTGCGTACATGTGTGTGTGTTTGTGTGTTTGTGTGTGTGTGTGTGTGTGTGTGTGTGTTTGTGTGTGTGTGTTTGTGTGTTTACGCGCGCGCGCGCGCGCGCGCGCGCGCGCGCGCGTGTGTGTGTGTGTGTGTGTGTGTGTGTACGTGTGTGTGTGTGTGTGTGCGTGCGTGTGTGTGTGTATGTGTACGTGTGTGTGTGTGTGTGTGTGTGCGTACGTGTGTGTGTGTGTATGTGTGTGTGCGTACGTGTGTGTGTGTGTGTATGTGTGTGCGTACGTGTGTGTGTGTTTGTGTGTGTATGTGTGTGTGTGTGTGTGTGTGTGTGTGTGTGTGTGTGTGTGTGTGTGCTGATTTATGATTAGAAACACTTCATCTGAGCAATAAATCATCAGGCAGGGGTGTCATCAATCAGGAACCATAGCACCATGTCCAGTCACACAGATTTTCAAGATAAAACTAATAAAAAAAATAAATAAATAAAAAAAATCATTAATGGCTCATGACCGAGTTGTATGTGCGACGAACAAACGCAGTGAAAAATAGAAGAGAGACAGAGACAGAGACAAAGAGAGACACAGACAGAGAGAGGGCGGAGGAGAGCTACGGACCCCCCCCCCCCCCCCCCCACTCCCCCCTTCCCCCCACCCCCCCCACCCCGACCCCCGCCCGAAAACAAAAAGAAAAAAAGAAAAGGAAAAAAAATATATAAGAGCCATGATAGGTTGTGTTGTTTATTTCTTCTGTCCATCTTTCAAAGTCTGTGAAGGGTTGCACTGAAACAGAACAACAACAACAACAACAACAACAATAATAATAATGATGAAAACATAAAATATCTTGTCCAAGTTACATCCCCACTCTCGGTAATAAAGAAGGTTTTAGGACAGTCGGCGTTGGGATGGTTGCCAAAGGCCAGCTAGCCCCCAAGGATGCAGCACTAAGAGCCAGTGCAATCTTGCTTCCTAGTTTTTTAGAGTCATAGTCCTTCACAAAAACAAAACTGTAAATGACTTCCCACCGGAATGGAGAAACAACAACAACAACATCAACGGCAACAACAACAACAACAATAATAATAATAGTAATAATGATAATAATTTGTATTTGTATTTGTTTTTATTACAACAGATTTCTCTGTGTGAAATTCGGGCTGGTCTCCCCAGGGAGAGCGCGTCGCTACACTACAGCTCTACACTTTTTTTTCTTTTTTTTTTTCCTGCGTGCAGTTTTATTTATTTTTCCTATCGAAGTGGATTTTACTACAGAATTTTTGCCAGGAACAACACTTTTGTTGCCGTGGGTTCTTTCACGTGCGCCAAGTACATGCTGCACATGGGACCTCGGTTTATCGTCTGATCCGAATGACTAGCGTCCAGACCACCACTCAAGGTCTAGTGGAGGGGGAGAAAATATCGGCGGCTGAGCCGTGATTCGAACCAGCGCGCTCAGATTCTCTGGCTTCCTAGGCGGACGCGTTACCTCTATGCCATCACTCCATAATAATAATGATTTTGCTTATTCCACTTCCTCCATGAAAGAATGTTCTCCTTCGTGGCTGTATTCTGACGCCGTTCGCCTCTCGGAGAGAGAAATTGAATCTGGAATTACTGTGGAGGCCGGATATGAAGGGTCCTGGAAGTTCAGATTAAAAAAAAAAAGAAAAAAAAAAAAAGACCATTGAGAAGGATGATGAGGACAAGGACGATGACGCTGTTGCCATTG
>NC_134881.1:27107278-27109778 GCF_041734735.1 Babylonia areolata
AGAGAGAGAGAGAGAGAGAGAGAGAGAGAGAGAGAGAATACAATACAATACTATACAATACAAGACAAGACAAGAGAAAATAATAAATAACGAGGATTAAGGATTATACATTTTTGGCCTAAAGTGCTTTTCTTCATGATGACCTTGAAGGGACAAAGATTTAAACAGGAGATATATAGCGATAGAGGGAAGGAGAGAGAGAGAGAGAGAGAGAGAGAGAGAGAGAGAGAGAGAGAAGGAGAGAGAGAGATTGAGAAGGAGAGAGTGAGGTAGGGGAAGAGAGAGAGAGAGGCAGACAGAGAAAAAGAGAAAGAGAGAAAGAGAGGAACAGACAGACAGACAGACAGACAGACAGACAGATAGATAGATAGATAGAAAAAGACGGAGACACAGAGAGACATGAGCTACAAAGATTTTTTTTCACAGAGAGAGAGACAGACAGACACAGACATACAGACAGACACAGACAGAGAGACACAGACATCCCTAGACCACTGACTTTCCCATTTCCTCTACACCTGCCACCCCCCCCCCCCCCCCGCCCCCCAACCCCTCCCATGCCCTCACACCCCACCCCCACCCCCCGGCCCTTCCCCCCCCCCTCGCCCATCCTCCCGCCGCCTTCATCTCCCCCAGTTCAAATCTTCTGCCCCCTTCCCTGTATCCAAGCCCTCTCCCGGCGACATGAGCGCTTTAATCCCTCCTGATGGTAAAACTGATTTACTGCCACACCGTGGGCTGCGAGTGATTTGTTCTTGTGGTTAACTTGTGGAGCATCGATGATGATGGTGATGATATGATGATGATGATGATGATGATGATGATGATGTGTGTGTGTGTGTGTGTGTGTGTGTGTGTGTGTGTGTGTGTGTGTATGTTTATGTTTGTGTGTGTAAGCATGTTTCTAGGTCTTTTTTATACTCAGACTGTGTGCATTTCCCATGGTCCTTCTTAGTACAATTAACACACAAATAAAGCTACAATCGAAAACTTTTGAGAAGTATTATGCTTGATAAACACACACACACACACACACGCGCGCGCGCGCGCGCGCGCGCTTGCGAGCGGGTGTATACAGTGACTCATGCACACACGCACGTCACACTTACACACACACACACACACACACACACACACACACACACACACACTAACACACACATAACACACGCACGCGCATGACACATACACACAGACACAGACAGAAATACACAGAGACACAGACAGACAGACAGACAGACACACACACACACACACACAACCACCTGAAAAATCAGTCTCACTCTCATGTCGAACAGTCTAAATCACTGTGCCTTTTTGACAAAACAGATCCAGACAAATTCAGTAGTTTGTTTACCCGCAGTCAACTTTCCACACTGGTCACTCACTATTACAGGTCATTTCTTCACTTTCCTGCACGGAGGAAGTTTTGCCGACAGCTAAATCCCTGGAGATAAGAACGCCCTCGTTTTCTTTCAGACATCATGATATAGCTCTGTACTGTCTGTACTCTGTGTGCCTACCTCTCTATCTGTCTGTCTGTCTGTCTGTCTGTCTACCTGTCTGCCTGTGTGGCTGTCTGACTCCATCCATCTGTTACCCACTCCCTTCTACGAATCTTCTTTCATAGAGGTCAAAGATGATGACAAAGTCCCCGATAGAAAACACCTGTCCTCTCGCAAGGCGGTTAGTGCAGAGGACTTGTGTGTGTGTGTTTTTTTTTTTCCAACCCCTCCACTATAGCATAGAGCACAGAACACACAGCAACAGGAGCAGGCAGGCGAGGCGAAGATTGAGAGAGAGATGAGACAAACGAAGAACAACAAGAACAAACAAAGAAGAAAAAGAACAGACAGACAGACAGACAGACAACAGACGCAAAAAAAAATTGCAAGGTGGTAGTGATAGTGAAAACGAGCACAGGAACATGACACAAAGATTTCACAGAAAGAACAACAGACACAACTACAGACAGACACACAGAAACACAACATCCTAACCACATTCACATCCTCACACACCACCCCACCACACACCCCACATCCCCTCCCATCCCACACCCACACCACACCCCCCGCACCTACGCCACCCCCAATCAGTCCCATCCTCCGGTCGCATTCCAGTCAAATCTTTGCCTTTTGACCAAGCCTCCGATCCGACATTAGTCGTTTTTCCCTCCTGTTACACACTGGTCACTCACAGTGCTCAGTGATTGTTCTTTGTTACTGCAGGAGGCATGTTTTGGGATAGTAAGATGATGTGAGATATGAATGTGTTTTCTTTGATGTTTGTGTTGTTTGTCTGTTTGTGTGTGTTACTCTTTGTGTTCTGTTTCTGTCTTTATTACTCCTGTGTGCAGTTGCCATCCTCTTGTACATTACACCAATCTACAATCGTACTTTCATAGGGTCTATAGCGATAACAACACACCACGGCGGACCCGCCTTCGAGCTGTGGTAGTCAGGACTCTCCAATCGCAAAGTCACCGAACACAAAACAT
>NC_134881.1:27117278-27129778 GCF_041734735.1 Babylonia areolata
TGGGGAGGGGCGAGGGGGTTGGGGGTGGGGGGTGGGGGTGGGGAGTAAGATCACTGATGTTCGCGGCATCACATTGAATCTATTCAGGTTTGATCTGTCTCTGTGAAGAAGAAGCAATACAAGATCACATACAATAACAATAATAATTATTATAATAATAACGATGCTAATAATAATGATGATCATAATGATTATGATGATGCTAATAATAATAATAATAATAATAATAATAACAACAACGATGATAATAATAATGGTGATACTAATAATGATTATGATGATGCTAAGAATAATAATAATAATATAATGTAGTTTTGATAGCAGCAGTAACAACAACAACAACAACAACAATACTACTGCTACTACTACTAATAATAATATAGCGCTGAATCAGTGTGCAGAGACAAACCAAAGCGCTTTCGCACCAGTCAATTCACACGCATGCATAACTCTAAAAAAAACAAAAAAACTGGAGGAACTGAAGACAAGGAAGAGGCAGGGAAGGGAGCCTATACATAATTATGTCACCAGATGTTTGTTGTCCCCCTTGTATGTGGCTGGCACACACAAACACGAGCTGTGCATCATTTAAAGTCAAGTCAGCATGGATTTTGCCATTGGTGTGATCCCGAAATCAGCGCTTTGATCCATCGTGAGAGTGGGGGGACACTGGATTATTCGAACGGGGTAATCTTAGCGCGAGTCGTTCCTTCGCTTGCTGCCCTTCAAAAGAAGGGTCGATGAAGAGAAACACTCCTCGTGCGCAACTTGCTTCACATTGATTTTGGGGGATCAGTCAGCCCTTATGGTTGGTTTGTGGTTCAGCTGGTTGCCAATTCCTGAGCAGTTTTCGTCAGAGAGATGGAGGAGACCCACAAAGAGACAGACAGACAGATAGACAGACAGACAGACATGTAGACAGACATAGAGAATGGGGATACTCCTTGCGTCCGCTTGGAGTTAGTTTCAAGCGATTGCTTTTTCCATTTGTTATCCTGAAATGTGGCTGTCTTAGATATGAAAGGATAGAACGAACGAGAGGGAAGGCGGGGGAAAAAAGATGTTGAACTGCGTCCAAAGCCTTGATGGATCTGATTTCATTGGAGAGACGTGACAGGCTCAGATGGGTGTGCCCGAGAAGGCAAAGTTCACCCGATAATCCATTTTGCTGTGTTGGGTATATTTCATATATCTGTCTGTCTGTCTGCCTGTCTGTTTGTCTGCCTCTTTGTCTGTCTGTCTGTTTGCCTACCTGCCTGTTTGCCTGCCTGCCTGCCTGCCTGCCTGTCTGCCTGCCTGCCTGTCTGTCTGTTTGCTTACCTGCCTGTTTGCCTGCCTGCCTGCCTGCCTGCCTGCCTGCCTGCCTGCCTGCCTGCTTGCCTGCCTGCCTATCTGTCTGTCTGCCTGCCTGCCTGCCTATCTGTCTGTCTGTCTGCCTGCTTGCCTGTCTGTCTGTCTGCCTGTCTGCCTGCCTGCCTGCCTGTCTGTCTGTCTGTCTGTCTGCCTGCCTGTCTGTCTGTCTGCCACGACCACGTTAGCACTCATCATAAAAACATGACAGAAGGGGGTGAGAGGGTGGGGGTACAGGGTGGTGGAGAACTATCCTGTGTCACCCATCCCCCCCCCCCACCGCGCCCCTTCTATTTCGACGCCCCCATTCCGCCACCCCCTGCCCCCCCCCCCCCCCCTTTCCACTTTGTGCACTATCTGTTTGTCTGCAAGTCGTTGAGGCAGATTTATCTCCCACAAAAAAGAAACCATTCACTTTAAACAGGTTAAAACTAACAGCAATTCATCCACACAAAAAAAGACGTAAATATTATTAATCTTTTCTAAATGCATTATGCATGCCCTGTGCATTATTTCACAAGAGAGCACTTCTTTCAGATAATGAGCTACTAATGGGATCTAGATTCCTCTAGTTAATTCATTACTTTATTTACCCCTGTACATGTAACAGAGTATTATTCTCCCCCCCCCCCCCCCCCCCCCTGTGATTTATTCTGTTTTTGATTTATGGCCGCTATCTATAAAAAAACACTTCATGATTCACTGTGTTTTAGACTGGGGCTGTGTATTGCGTGTATCACTCTAAAACATCTCCGAGTTTTGAGCTCCTCCTCTCCCCTTCCTTGACAATTTTCCAACGCGCTGGGGTGGGTGGAAGTGTGGGGTTGGGAGAGAGAGAAGAGGGGTTGGGAGGGAGTGGGGGGTTTCATGGAAAAATAAAATTCAACGTTTTTCATGGGCTTGTTCCTCCTCCTCCTCCTCCTCTTCCTCCCGTTATTTATGGAACGGGGGGGCGGGGGGGGGGGGGGGGGGAGAGAAAGAATGAAAGAAAGAAAGAAAAGAAAGAAAGAAAAGAAAAAAAGATCGAGGGTGAAAACTCAACAATGTAGGGATGAATTTATATTGATTTGGAGTTCGATCAATCTGTTTTTTTTGTGTGTGTTTTTTTTTTTTTTTTTTTTAGCTCATCTCATTTTGTTGTTTGCAAGGAAGGGGGGATGAAGGGTGAGGAAGGAAGGGGAGATGAAGGGTGAGGAAGGAAGGGGAGATGAAGGGTGAGGAAGGAAGGGGAGATGAAGGGTGAGGAAGGAAGGGGGGATGAAGGGTGAGGAAGGAAGGGGAGATGAAGGGTGAGGAAGGAAGGGGGGATGAAGGGTGAGGAAGGAAGGGGAGATGAAGGGTGAGGAAGGAAGGGGAGATGAAGGGTTAGGAAGGAAGGGGAGATGAAGGGTTAGGAAGGAAGGGGAGATGAAGGGTGAGGAAGGAAGGGGAGATGAAGGGTTAGGAAGGAAGGGGGGATGAAGGGTGAGGAAGGAAGGGGAGATGAAGGGTGAGGAAGGAAGGGGAGATGAAGGGTTAGGAAGGAAGGGGAGATGAAGGGTGAGGAAGGAAGGGGAGATGAAGGGTTAGGAAGGAAGGGGAGATGAAGGGTGAGGAAGGAAGGGGGGATGAAGGGTTAGGAAGGAAGGGGAGATGAAGGGTGAGGAAGGAAGGGGTGATGAAGGGTGAGGAAGGAAGGGGGGGATGAAGGGTTAGGAAGGAAGGGGAGATGAAGGGTGAGGAAGGAAGGGGAGATGAAGGGTGAGGAAGGGGAGATGAAGGGTGAGAAGGAAGGGAGAAGGGAGAAGGAGGGGAGATGAAGGGTTAGGAAGGAAGGGGGGATGAAGGGTTAGGAAGGAAGGGGAGATGAAAGGTGAGGAAGGAAGGGGAGATGAAGGGTGAGGAAGGAAGGGGAGATGAAGGGTGAGGAAGGAAGGGGGGATGAAGGGTTAGGAAGGAAGGGGAGATGAAGGGTGAGGAAGGAAGGGAGATGAAGGGTTAGGAAGGAAGGGGGGATGAAGGGTGAGGAAGGAAGGGGAGATGAAGGGTGAGGAAGGAAGGGGAGATGAAGGGTGAGGAAGGAAGAAAGGCAGGAACGAAGGAAGGAATGAACGAACCTTTTGTATTGAGAGGGGAAAAAAAGGAATAATCACAAATGGCTTGTTTTCATCCTGCCCTCATGAAAAGGGAAAATAAATACTCAGTACAAAAGCATAGCATTCAATGAATAAACTTCAAATTATGTCGCAAGAAAGAAGAAGAAGAGAAAAAGAAAAACAAAAACAAAAAAAGAGAAAAACAACAACAGCACAAGTACATGCACAAATAATTCTTAGATCAGAAAGAGAAGATGAAAGGAGAGAGAGAGAGGGGGAGAGAGAGACAGACAGACAGACAGAGACAGAGAGAGATTCAAGATTCAAGATTCAAATGGTTTATTGACTTAAGCAACATGCTCATATCACCGTGGAAAACACGCTCCCCCCCTCTCCCACCCCTTCGAACGTTCCCTCCCTCCTACACTTTTCACAACATTCTATTGCTTTTCATAAGGAAGACAAAACAATATCTAACGGTATGTATACGCACAATCATCGTAGACTACTGCTGAGGTTGATATCTAAGTAACCCGAGGCCATCGACCCGATTACGTAGTCACAGAGAGGGAGGGGGAGAGAGAGAGAGAGAGAGAATAGAGACAGATTCAAGATGGTTTATTCAATTAAGGCCATAGCCCCATATGAATAGGGGGTAATAACAGCTTTACATGTGTCATTGCAATTGGTAATATAAACAATATAACGTCATTCACAACAAACTATCAGTGAATCTAAGAAATGAGTGTCTCTCTTAATTGCAGTGCTTTATAAAGATACATAGCAAAACTACGTATGGTGTTTTCATCGTTAGATGCCATTAATAAACATAACCGAAACAAGCATGGATTTATATAATATTTGGGGGGAATAAATTGTATTCGTAAGTCAGTCAACACAGGGCATTTTAAAACAAAGTGAACTTCATCCTCTCTTGATTCTTTGCATAGTGGGCACAATTGTTCAGAATGACATGTTGCTTTGTAACGATATCTGTGTGTGTTTACTTCAGAGATTACAAATCTAAATCTGGTCAATGTAAATCTGAGGTGTCTGTTAAAATCAAACAGAAGGTATCGCTTTACTATATGATCAGAGGTAAAATTTCGATAAATTTCAAATCTTTCACTCGTTTGAATATGGTTTTCCCACTCCTGCCACCTACAGTCTATCAATCGTTGACGAAGAATTTGCACAAATCTAGTTTCATCCCCTACTCCTTGATATTCCCATACATACCCAAAACCAAGTTCACATAAACACATTCGTACATTCGATACCCAGTTTGTTTTGCCTCTTAAGTCTAAATCATATAGCATATTGTAAGATTTACTTGGCAGTCGAGTATTATTCATTTTTAATAACTTTAACCAGTAACGAATGCATCTAATAGCAGAGTTAATATAGATTGGGTGCCTATTAGTTTCTCCATATACTAAATCATTGGGTGTTCTCACTTCAACCCCTAAAAATTTTTTAAGCCCAAATAAATGAACAGACTCACAATGCATAACCGATTTTCTATCTAACCCCCACAATTCTGAACCATATAGCACAATAGGTTGTATCTGAATATCAAATAATTTCAGAAATAGCTTCAAGGAATTATTATTCAACAAACGAAGTTTCTTCATAATATGTAACAACGCATTTTTCCTTACATGCAGCTACAAAACTCAAACGTGTAGAGAAGAATATTCCAAGCTATTTATAGACATTAACGACAGGCATAACAACACCATCATAAACCCATCTTTCCCTCGCTGCCAGATAACCCCCTTTTCTAAAGACAATTATGTTACTCTTATCCAAATTAACCCGTAACTGTAACTGATTGGCTGAATTTTTCAGATTATTCAACTGTGTCTGAAGACCAACAACTGTCTCAGAGAGTAAAACTATATCATCAGCGAGTAGTAAAATAAATAATTCCATAATACCACTTGTGAATCTGGCACCGTGCCTTCCCTTATCTATTATTTCTATCGCTAATTCATTTATAAATAATGAAAACAAAATAGGACTACAAACATCTCCCTGTTTAACTCCTCTAGTACAACCTATATAATTCGTAAGCTTATCACCACATCTAACTCTTGTTTTAACAACACTATACATACTCCTAATGCAATTGAAGAGTTTTCCACTTACTCCATTTTTAATCAGAATGGGCCATAATAAATTTCGGTTAATGGAATCAAATGCTTTTTCAAAATCAATAAACGCCACATACAGTTTATGGTTAAAAGAAAACTGTTTCTGGATGAGTGCAAAAAGAGTAAACATATGATCAGTTGTTGAGTAACCTCGTCTAAACCCAGCTTGATGTTCTCCAGTTATATCATTATATTCTACATATTCCGGAATCCTTTGGTTAATGATAGTGCTATAGACTTTGCTACTGATGTCACAAAGTGAAATGCCTCTATAATTATTAGTATTATTTACATTACCCTTTTTATAAAGGGGAAGAATAATCGAATGACACCATTGTTCAGGAAAGACACCTTTATCAAATAAAACATTCAAGAATTTTTCAAAAAAGTCTACAATCATTTCACAAGGAGTTTTTAAAAATTCTCCAATAATGCCATCAGGGCCTGCTGCTTTTCTACTTTTTAATTTTCTAAGGGCGAATTTAACTTCTTCTCGAGTGATTGGACGATCCATGGCCTCGGTTTCCACTTCTGGTAAAACATAATCAGTGTTATCATGCTGTGTATCTTTATCTAATAATGCTTTAAAGTGTTCAAACCAGTCATCTACAGATAATTCATTCTTAGGTTGTTTTCTTTTATAAGGTATTTTATTTACACATTCCCAAAATTGTTTTTGTTCATCAATAGAAGCAGTCAACTTATGTAACATATTTCTATGAAACTGTTTTTTCTTTCTATCTAACATATGTTTATATTCTCTCCTAGCTTTAACATACTCATTATTATCATCTTTACCAAGCGTTCTACGATATTTTCTCAATAGCTTACGTACATTTTGTCTAGTATTTCTACATTCCTCATCAAACCAACCTTCACGATGCTTACTGTTATCTACACTTATGCTTTTCTTCATACATGCTGCACACTCACGGATACAATCATTAAACAATCCTAAGGCTTCATTAACATTGACATCAATCAGTTCAAGAGCTGTATGCAATTTAACATGACATTCTACTTCACATAATTTTCTGTAAAATTCTTGACTATATTCATCACTCCATACAAATTTTTCTATGATCTGCACAGCATTGCTTTCTCTGTTTTTAAATGAATTATCAGTTGACAATGTAATATTATATTCAAAAGGAAAATGATCGGATTCATATCGATCAGCAACATGGAGTTCACACAAGTCACAAACAAAATCATAAAGGTCATTAGATAAAATAAAGTAATCATTCACACTGCATCCATTATCACTTGAGAATGTATAGCGACCTTCCTGGTCACCATTACAAACCCCATTCAAAATAATCAAGTTTAAAGCAGTACACATATTCAACAGAGATTTACCATAGGCATTAATAGAAGTATCTTGAGAGCAACGTTTAGAAATGACAGAACAACTTTTAAATTGAGACTCGATATTTTCATTTACTGGCTGAGATGGAGACAGATTAGAGATTCGACTATTTAAATCACCACATATGATTACGTAGACATCTTCCAATTCTAATAACAAATCGGTTAAACAATCTTCAAGTACAGCAATCCCTTGATCATAATCGAAGTGAACATAAAAAGGAGAACCCTCTGGCGGTACATAAACACATACATATAAAATATTTTTAACACAGCCAAACAATCGGTTGTCAATAAGAAATGCACACATATTTTCAAACTTAACATCTAATTTACGTATATATGGATCAAATTCGTTCCTAAATAAACAGATTATCCCTCCCGATCTTCTTCCTTGCTTTGTGAACTTAACAGCGGGTTTGCAGTGTATTGTGTAGCCAGTAAACATACTACTTTCACAGTCGTCTTCAAATGTTTCAGTGAGACATACAAAATCAAATGATGAAATATAAGAAAGTCGTGAAATATAAACTTCGAACGTAAACCATTGACATTCCATGACAAAAAAG
The DNA here is from genome assembly GCF_041734735.1 of Babylonia areolata. Lineage (NCBI taxonomy): Eukaryota > Metazoa > Mollusca > Gastropoda > Neogastropoda > Buccinidae > Babylonia > Babylonia areolata. Next base: position 27,124,797 of record NC_134881.1, read on the forward strand.
AAAAAGTTCTTAACTTATTAATGGGAAACGAATTAGCATGGTTAACAAATTGGGAAATATTATTTACAGGTATTCCGCCATTCTGTTTAATATTATGGGAAGAAGGATTTCCACATTTCCCCCTTCTATCTGTTAACAAGGCATGAGAACTTGCATTACGTGAAAACTGGTTCGGATCACGATCACAGGCATGCTCTGTTAAAGGGTTTAAATTTTGGTCCGATCCTCCGCGTGCCTCACGTGAGGTCGTCAGCGGCCAGGTCAAGCTCACAGGGGAATGGTTCGGTGTATGGTTAGCATTTATTCCCGTCTTAGATTTTACCCGGGCAAAATCAATATAAACATGGGGCGGGCCAGGTTCCTATCTCACTTCCGTCAGGGAATCGTGAGAGTCAAGAATGAACTTTCGCCCATCAATAAAGAGGTGGTCATACACCATACGTGCCTGTCTCCCTTCATCCCTTGCTTTCTCCAAGTGGGGACCCAGCTTCCGCCTGATCTCACGGACTCTCCAAGTGAAGTCCTCCCCAACAAATATTTTAGTTCCCTTCAGTTTTTGTTTTGCTTTCAATATTTCAATCTTTTGTTTGTAGAAGGAACATCGAGCAATTATTGGGGAATCTGATTTGGAGTTCAATCGATGTACTCTATCAAATTCAAATGCATCTGTCAGATCAAGCTTATCAGTAATCAAGTCCTTAATCACCCCTTCACAATCTTCCCCTTCCCTTTTTAAAATCCCATGAAAAATCAAATTATTTCTTTTTGACCTACTTTCAAGGTCATCACATTTCTTTTCCAGATCATTTACTTTATCATTCAAATCCTTATTCTTCTGTTCCAGTTCATTATTTTTATGATGTAGTTCACTTACTTCATCTTTGAGGCCACTCACGAGTTCATGCAAGGCACCGTACTCCTGGCGCAAGCTGCACATTTCCTGTTTGACATCATCCAGTTTACTGTTCATGGAACTGTTCATTTCACTCAGTTTACTGTTCACAGAACTGTTCATGTCGTTCACAGTTGCCATCACATCAGCCAGGGACGGTTCCTTTGTCGAACGAGTGGAGTGTGAGCTGGAGAGCCGGGTCTGCCGCAAACTGCTGGAGGACGTTGACGCACCTTGGTCAGGGTTAAGGTTAGGTCCAGGGTTCGCTTCAACATCACCACAGCTCAGGAGTAATTCACCTGAAGCCACTGTGGAAGACAAGTCACGGTCAGGAACCGTTGACTGGTCAGTACTGGCTCGTCGTCCGACACCCTCACTGGTCAGCCGTGCCTGCCTCATGGTACTGCCAGACCTGGGTCCGGGGTTCAGCTCTACATCGCCACACCGTAAAAGGAGGTCACTGAAGAAAAACACAGTGAGGGCCAGTCCAACCAATACACCGGTCAGGCGTGTGCGCACTCTGAGGGTACGAAGTTGCATGGCCGCTTTCTGTTTTGCTCGTTTCGCCATGAAACTGATGAAAACAGAGACAAATCCACCGCATCGAACACGGAAATCAAGCGTGGCTGAAGGCATGGTTGCTTAGTGTCAATCATCAACGATCGTATTTGAAACAATACAGCGTAATTAACCAAAAAACGTTAATTATTTGCAGAGCACTGAGAAACGCGTCCGCTTCGTACAGGTAACAACAGCTCACCCCCCGAATAGAGACAGAGAGAGAGAGAAAGAGAGAAAGAGACCGGACAGGCATAAAAACAGAGTGTGAGAGTGGAAAGGTTAAGACATTGTATTTGCGAATTCTTTCGTGAGTTCTGAATGGAACATTTTTTTTAAAATACATTAAGACTAGTTTGGACATTGAGGATGGCTGATATATTATTCCACAATAAACCGCCTGAATATGACAGACTATATTTAAACAGATCACTTTCGGACGGGGTAAGATAATCTTATGGACGTGGCGATTTTCGTTTATATGAAATTTACTGGCAATTGAGGGTGAGGAACAACCAGATAAAATTTTGGACATAAAAACTGCTTTGTTGTGAGAGATGGAGGGGGGGGGGGGGGGGGCTGGTTCGGGGGGAGGGGGAGTGGGGGTCAGGTGGGGGGGTAGGGAAGCGGGAACGGGTTGGGAGGGAGGAGATATATTATTGAGAAGTAATACTTAGTGTGTACCACGTGTGTGTGCAGACGTGTGTGTGTGTGTGTGTGTGTGTGTGTGTGTGTGTGTGTGTGTAGACGTGCGTGTGTGTGTGTGTGTGTGAGAGAGAGAGAGAGAGAGAGGTGTTAGGAGTAGCAGTATGCACACACACACACAAACACACATAGAAAGAGAGGTAGAGACAGAGAAGGGGTGAAAGGCAGACTGACACAGAGACAGACAGACAGAGAGAGACAGACAGCACCATGTCTAATAAATGGCACAGGGATATGTTAGCAAGATTAAGAAACAGAACCTTAGGTTTGAAAGGAAATAGAAGATGGTTTGATTCGGAAGGTATTAGGGATAATTTGTGCATGGTGTGTATGGATGGTGTGAGAGAAGATGAAGATCATTTCCTATTTCATTGAAAAGCTTATCAAGATATCAGGGTTAAGATTAAACTTTTACATGTGGCCGCCGAGAGAAGGCAAACCGTGCAGAGCTTGTTATCCTCGGATAATGGTGAAGTTCTAATTTCACTCGCCACGTATGTTGCAGAGGCTATTAACATCCGGAAAGGAAACATGGTTAGTTAGAATATGTAATATATTGCATTTGTATGCACTTGATGGTCAAGTTGAATATGAACAGTTTATAGTATTTGTTGTTGTGGTTGTCCACCAGGCTAAATAGTAGAGGTTGATGATAGAGATGATAGAGTGGGGTTGAAGATGATGTATGTGTGCTGCTGGTATTGGGCACATGCATCTATAAACAATTAACTCGCTTTGTTCTGGAAAGGCTTATTGACAATAATTGTTTTATTTATTGTTCATAGTTTGTTTGTTTGTTTTGTTTGTTTTTCGCTCAATACACGACGCTGCAATAGAGAATTATATCCCCTTGACATAAGGGCTGTGTAGATAGGCCAATGGCAATAAATAATGTCTGAAGCGTCAGAAGCGTCTCTCTCTCTCTCTCTCTCTCTCTCTCTCTCTCTCTCTGGTCTGCTTATCTCTTTCTGTCAAACTTTCTCTCTCGGTCTGTCCCTTCCTTTCTCCCCTCCCACACTCCCTTTTTCGCCGCCTTGGGATTGTAGCGTTAGCAAAAGCAGCACATTAGGCAATGATCTCAATATCAACGTCATGGTGCGAACATTATGCACAACAACAACAACAACAGCAAAAGTGCTTGCTTTACTTGGAAACTCGGGCTGCTGCTTAACTCTCTCCATACGAACGGCGAAAGAGACGACATTAACAGCGTTTCACCCCAATTACCATCATCAAAATATTGCAAGCGGAAGGCTCTTATACTGAAGACGTGAATGTTGACAAAGAATACCACAATTCTAACGACGGAAGCTAAAGGTTGGGTCATTCAGACACCCACTGGACATCCGAGGGGTCTGTGTAGAGGAGAAGAGAGGACTGGCCGTACTGAGTGAGTTAATGTGTGTCAATCAAAGCAAAGGCTCTGTTGTCCAGCGTCCACGTCTAGCATTCTTCGACCCTGCTTTCATGTTCGCATCAGGCAAAATTGCCAGCACTAATGTAGACATTCTATGTAAACATTACCATGGTTGTGATGGATGGCAGTCCCTTGGAGAGACGGGTGGGCGGCAGGCTTGGAAAAGGGGTGGCTGGTGAGGGGAGATAGCACGAATGTACTTGATAGTCTGCGTTTTGGTTTGTTGTGTGTAGTAGTTTTTAGAGTGCTTAGTTTGCTGGAACCATTAACACTACAAAGTACACACGCACACACACACACACACACACACACACACACACACACACACACACACACACACAGACATTTGTGAGTGCGTATATATATCTATCTATCTATCTATATGTGTATATGCTTTGGGTAAATTATCCCATTACTTAAAGTAGCAAAATACAGTAACAGTCTCACTTTGTCATCTGTGAATGCATTTATACACATTCACACAAACACGCGCGCAAGCGTGCTCACACATTCACTTCCAACACTTCCCCCTCCGCACTTTGAATCTAGTATCAACCTTAATAAAAAAAAAAAAAAATAAATAATAAAAAAGACTTAAAACCAGTTAAGAACACACTCACACACATACACCCCCCCCCCCCCCCCACTCCCTCCGCACACAAACACACACATACACCTACAGGCACACACCCACACATGCACACACACACACACACACACTTTCCCACACACACTCACTCACTCACACACACACTCACACCCCCCTCGTCACCCCCACCCCGCACACACACACCAGAGCACCCCCCCACCTCCGCCCCCCCACCCCCACCCCCCCACGCACACAAACACACACATACACATATAGGCACACACACAGATGCGCATGCACACACACACACACATACACACACTTTCTCACACACACTCACTCACTCGCACACACACTCACCCCCGCCCCCCACCGCCCCCCCCCCCCCCTCCACACACACACACACACACACACACACACGAGAGCACACAACTCGAAATGTGAATGCGGGGGTGAGCAGCGAGCTGATTACCCTTGACGGGCGCTGGCTAGCGAAAGATGAAACATTTCGCCCTCAGTGGACTCTCATCATCCTGATTTAGTCTCAGCTGACTTCATTTCGTTCCAGACAAGTACACTGATGGTGTGGTGGCGAGATATCCTTAGCTCCCCCTGTTTCCCCCCATCCCCCCACCCCTTCCTTCCCTACCCACTCTCGATGCTCTTTTCCCTTCCTTCCTTCCTTTCTTCCCTCCTTCCTTCCTGCCTCCCTTACTTCTCTCTGCCCTCACACCCCTTCCCCTCACAAACTGCTACCATAATTCTCTCTGTGTAAACGACATAATAGACGATGTTGCTATGTTTTACCGCTGCTGACATCA
>NC_134881.1:27137278-27147278 GCF_041734735.1 Babylonia areolata
TCCTGTCCTGTCCTGTTCTGTCTCATTTTTGTCCTGTCCTAATTGTCCTGCCTGGTCCTGCCTTGTCCTATCGCGTCTTGTCCTGTCACGTCTGGTCTTGTCTTGTTTTGTCCTGCCTGGCATTGTCTTGTCTTGTCTTGTCCTGTCCTGTTCTGTCTCATTTTTTGTCCTGTCCTAATTGCCCTGTCTTGTCCTGTCACGTCTGGTCTGCATCTCCTGTCCTGTCCTGACCTGTCTGGTTTTGGCCTCGTCCTAACGTCTTCTTCCGCGTCATACACGCCACAGTGGTTTCCTTTTCTTTTTTTCCTTTTCTTTCTTTGACTCACTTGTGTAAACGAAGTGAGTCTATGTTTTAACCCGGTGTTCGGTTGTCTCTCTCTCTCTCTCTCTCTCTCTCTGTGTGTGTGTGTGTGTGTGTGTGTGTGTGTGTGTGTGTGTGTGTGTGTGTGTGTGTGTGTGTGTCTGTGTGTCTGTGTGTCCGTGGTAAACTTTAACATTGACATTTTCTCTGCAAATACTTTGTCAGTTGACACCAAATTAGGCATAAAAATAGGAAAAATTCAGTTCTTTCCAGTCATCTTGTTTTAAACAATATTGACCCTCTGGGATGGGCACAAAAAATGAAAAAATGAAGCCTAATTATATGCAAACTGCATTTACTGTTATATTTATATTTTTTGTATTCTCTAAACTTGGCACTTTGATCTGATATTCTGACCCAACAACAAGAGCAGTCATTATTATCATTTTTTGTTCAAACAGGAACTTCTTTTGCTAAGCATGGAAGTTTTATTTATTTTGCAAACGTTTTGGTGCAGAAAGTAAAAAAGGGAAATGACTCTGCTATTAATGCTAGGGGACTTAATTCGAATCTGGTTGGACTTTTTTTTTCTTTTTTTTTTTTTTTTTTTTTTACGCGAAGCTTTATAATAACAAATACAGAACACATTTTAACGATTAGATTTTTTTTTAAAGTATATCACAAGTGAGTCTTGAAGGCCTTGCCTCTCTTGTTTTTTTTTGTTTTGTTTGTTTGTTTTTGGTTGTTGTTTTTTTGTTTTTTTGTTTTTTGTTTGTTTGTTTGTTGTTGTTGTGGACACTGAAATGACCGCATATACAACTCGCCTGACCACGATACAATTGTATTAACATATTCTCTGAGTGAGATGAAGGCAGGGGGGAGACAGACTGACAGACAGAGAATGGTTCAAAGGGAGACTGAAAGACAGACAGACAGACAGAAAGAGAGAGAGAGAGAGAGAAAGAGAGACAGAGACAGAGAGAAAAAGAAAGAGAGAGAAGAGAGAGAAAGAGGGAGGGGGGGGAGAGGGGTGTACGTTTCGTAATGCAAATAGGACATTGAATCAGTCTCTGTTCCTTGTTGGTTCCACGCACACACCACAGAGTCACACACGCACGCACAAAGTCCTTCACAAGTGCACACACACACACAACCATAATAGCACACACACACACACACACACACACACGTGCGCGCGCGCGCGCACACACATACACACACACGCCAGCACGCGCGCACACATGCATTCACACACATGCATACCTACACACACAAACACATACAGCACACACACACACACACTCTCTCTCTCTCTCTCTCTTTCACTATATATATATATATATATATATATATATATATATATATATGTGTGTGTGTGTGTGTGTGTGTGTGTGTGTGTGTGTGTGTGTGTGCCAGCATGCGCGCACACATGCATTCACACACATGCATACCTGCACACACAAACACATACGGATGTACACTCTCTCTCTCTCTCTCTCTCTCTCTCTCTCTCTCTCTCTCTGTCTCTGTCTCTGTCTCTCTCACTATATATATATATATATATATATATATATATGTGTGTGTGTGTGTGTGTGTGTGTGTGTGTGTGTGTGTGTGTGTGTGTGTGCAGTGCGTGCTAGTATGAGTATGCACAAGTTTTTATTTTGATATGCTCTTGTAGTGTAACCTAATTTCTACTGTACATACAAACAGACGCACACAAGCTCGCGCGCACACACACACACACACACACACACACACACACACAGAGAGCATGCGCGCGCACATGCATTCACACACATGCATACCTACACACACAAACACATACGGATGCACACACCCGCACACACACACACACACACACACACACACACACTCTCTCTCTCTCTCTCTCTGTCTCTCTCTCTTTTTCTTTCTATCTCTCACTATATATATAATATGATATATATATATATATATATATATATATATATGTGTGTGTGTGTGTGTGTGTGTGTGTGTGTGTGTGTGAGTGAGTGTGCGTGCGTGCATGTGTGTTTGTGTGTGTGTGTGTGTGTGTGTGTGTGCAGTGCGTGCATGTGTGAGTATGCACAAGTTTTTATTTTGATATGCTCTTGTATGTATCCTAATTTCTACTGTACATACAAACAGACGCACAAAAGCTCGTACACACAGACACTCACACACACACACACACACACACACACACACACACACACACACACACACACACACACACACACACACACACATCGCAGTGACGTACGCAGCAGTCTTCGCGTCTCACCGGTCAATCAATCAATCAGTCAATCAATCAATCACCAGACTAGCACAGTTGGCTCTGTCTTCCTACCATCACCACCACCACCACCACCACCACCCCACAAACCCTCACTCACGCCAAAAGGTGATCTTTCTCTTTCAATGTCCGCTTACTTTCATTCCCTTACTCCTCCTATCTCCGGTGTATGGTTATTGTCGCACTTGCTTATTGTCGCTGGCGATAATATATGTATATTTGTATTTGTATTTTGATTTCTTTTTATCACAACAGATTTCTCTGTGTGAAATTCGGGCTGCTCTCCCCAGGGAAAGCGCCTCGCTATACTACAGCGCCACCAATTTTTTTTGTATTTTTTTCCCTGCGTGCAGTTTTATTTGTTTTTTCCTATCGAAGTGGATTTTTCCACAGAATTTTGGCCAGGAACAATCCTTTTGTTGTCGTGGGTTCTTTTACGTGCGCCAAGTGCATGCTGCACACGGGACCTTGGTTTATAGTCTCATCCGAATGACTAGAGTCCAGACCACCACTCAAGGTCTAGTGGAGGGGGAGAAAATATTGGCGGCTGAGCCGTGATTGGAACCAGCGCGCTCAGATTCTCTCGCTTCCTAGGCGGACGCGTTACCTCTTGGCCATCACTCCACTGTATATATATGTGTGTGTATATATATATATATATATATATATATATATATTATGTGTCTGGCAATAATTACATGCCGCCACCGATACCACTCCTATTACCCCTATCCCCCCCCCCCCCGCTTCCCCCCCCCCGCCCCCATCAACCTCCCCCTCCACCCTCCCACCCTCCCCGCACCTGACCCCTATCCCATTCCCATCATCTCTTTCTATGAGGTGAGTGGATGAAGTTTTCACCGTATCTTCTGTTCATCATGACACATAACGCACGAGTCACGCACTATCCACAAGTACACATTCACACACATACCGACACACACACACGCGCACGTACGCGCACACACACACACACACACACACACACACACACGCACGCACGCACACACACACACACACACACACACACACTCATTTGTCTATCGACCAAGATAGATAGACAGATAGATAGATATTTGTATTTGTAGTACTCTTTTTGTCACAACAGATTCTTCTGTGTGATGCTCGGGCCGATATCCCCAGGGAGAGCGCGTCGCTACACTGACAGCGTCATCCTTTTTTTTTTTTTTTTTTTTTGTTGCTGTTGTTGTTATTTTTTTCTGCCCGCAATTTTATGTGTTTTCCTATCTTTTGCGTGCGCTAAGTGCATGCTGCACATGGGACCTCGGTTTGTTGTCTTATCCGAATGACTAGCGTCCAGTGATTTGAACCAGTGTGCTCAGATTCTATCGCTTCCAAGGCGGACGCGATCGATCGATCAACAGACAGATAGATAGACATATAGGTAGATATGTGGGTGCATACACAACACACACACACACACACACACACACACACACACACACACACACACACATCAACACACACACCAGCACAAACCAGCACACACCTATTCAAAACACACAAAAAATCCCAACCCACACAACAATCACTCCAGTCTACACACACGCACACACACACACACACACACACACACACACACACACACACACACACCAGCACAAACCAGCGCACACCCACTCAAAAAAAAAAAATCCCAACCCACACAACAAATCACTCCAATCTACCCTTTCCTTTTCCTTTTCTCCCCACATCATTATCAGCACGACCTTCCACTTCCCCCCTCTCTCCCAACATCCACCCACTCTACAATGTGCCCGCAAGGTGACCTCATTATCGCGGTCTTAAGGCTGCGTTTACACTAAGCCCCAGCCAGTTGCTGCAATCCAGCTGCCGTCAGCCTGACACAGCAACTCACTTCAGCCAGACACAGCCAGTTGCTGACAGCCAGTTGCCATCAGCCTGACACAGCAACACACTTCAGCCAGACACAGCCAGTTGCTGACAGCCAGTTGCCATCAGTCTGACACAGCAACACACTTCAGCCAGACACAGCCAGTTGCTGACAGCCAGTTGCCGTCAGTCTGACACAGCAACACACTTCAGACAGACACAGCCAGTTGCTGTCAGCTTCTGCGTTCTCCAGACGAAAGAAACGAACATTATTGGGATTCACGCTGTTTGTATCATTGAAGGGTTTCGTCTCTTGAAAATCAGACATCCGTCTCATTTGTCTACAAGAGAATTTTTTTCAAAAAGCTGGCTGGAGATGGGTGGTGGCCATGTGAACACTTATCACCGTCACCCATGGCGGGGAAAACGACAAAATGAAATGCACACTATTTCTGGCTATGTGGTGTCAGCTGCTGTCAGCAACTGGCTGGGCTTTCAGTGAAAAAGATTTCTCTGTGTGAAATTCGGGCAGCTCTCCCCAGGGAGAGCGCGTCGCTACACTGACAGCGCCACCCTTTTTTTCAGCCTGCAATTTTATTTGTTTTCTAATCGAAGTGGATTTTTCTTCAGAATTTTGCCAGGGACATCCCTTTGTTGCCGTGGGTTCTTTTACGTGCGCTAAATGCATGCTGCACACGGAACCTCGGTTTATCGTCTCACCCGAATGACTAGCGTCCAGACCACCACTCAAGGTCTAGCGGAGGGGGAGAAAATACTGGCGATTGCCGGTGTGATTCGAACCAGTGTGCTCTGATTCTCTCGCTTCCTAGGCGGACGCGTCACATCTTGGCCAACACTCCATACACTCGTGTTGTGTTATATTGTCCTTCTTCTGTCCCGTTACACAAAAATTAACATACTTTTTTCCCTGTATTTCTCTTCCATTCTACGTAAATACCTAGTGCCTGTTATGCCCTCTGGCATGTTACTTCACACTGGGTGGGTCTGCAAGTGACTGATAAGTCCATGAGGAGATATGGCCTTCGATAGGAAAAAAATAAATAAAACTGCACGCAGGAAAAAAATACAAAAGAAATGGGTGGCGCTGTAGTGTAGCGACGCGCTCTCCTTGGGGAGAGCAGCCCAAATTTCACACAGAGAAATCTGTTGTGATGAAAAGAAAAATACAATACAATGCAATTCTGGCCTCTGACGTGTCTGTGACTCGTCCGTCCGACATGCATACATGTCCGGTCCATCATATTTGGGACCTCATCAGAAGGATGGGGATGCTTTTCATCCCAGGTTTCTGAAGGATCTCTGCTTCAGGGGTATGACCCTGTCAACTGACACGAAGAAATTTCCTTGGATTGTGCACATGGAAAGAACTGATTTGTTTTGATTGCCGAGAGTTTAAATATGACAGAAACAAATAGACCGTATGTCCGATCTAACAGAGATGTGCAGAAAGTTTCGTTCACGTTTCACAGATGAGCAGAAGAAAAGAAACAGATATAAACGCGGTTTTTTATACATATTATTTAACGGAAAAAAGTAGATAAGATATCTGATGTAACACATGATATGAAAGTATTGTGCGATCATACTGAACTGGGTGGAAAATATAAGGATATAAGAGAAATGGGCAGAAAATATTGTTAGTATCGTAAAAACGGGCCGGAAAGTTGAGATATTTCGTTCCGAAAGTTCAGCACTCCTGACTTAATTTCTGTGCACGTAAGTTACATCAACGATACTTTTCATCAGTCCCTTTTACATCAACGATATGATTTTCCCTATTTTCTGATAATAAACCAAAGACAGGCTACTTCCTGTCAGTTTCTGTTGTGTGAATACCATGGTTTTGGGTTTTAAGGGGTTTTTGTTTTTTTTGGGGGGGAGGGGAGGGGGGGTACCCAGTTGTGTTGCATCAATGCATTTTATATTTCACCCGTTTGCAGTGCATCAGGAGGTGTCTGCTCTGATGCATTCTATTCAGTTATGTACTGTGGAATATAACTCCATCATTTCGTTCCCTACCCAAGTTTCCTTTTATGTCACCATCTTTGAATGCCTTCGATGGGAACAACAAGCGTGAAGCGCGCGTGTTGTCATTACTTTGTGAAAGCCAATCCCTCACGGAAAGCGGACAATCTTTTCACCATTTGATAATAACACGGAGCGTCAAAACCCTTTGATGATATTGACAGCGTTTCGGGTCAGATCATGTGTCAGAAGCAGAACTGTGATCAGTTTGAGGTTTGTTGTTGTTGTTTGTTTGTTGTTGTTGTTTGTTTGTTTGTTTTCGGTGGGATGGGGTGGGATAGGGTGGGGGTGGTAATCATTTTTACGTTGATAATTTTCTTGTTTTCATGCAGTGCAGCCAAGAACATGAAAGGGGGATCTCGTCTTTTGAAGAATAATTCATCCTCGCCTTTTCCAGACCCCCCACCCTCCCCCACTGTCTGTCTGTCTGTCTGTCCTTTTATCGCTATCTCTGAATCTCTGGCTTTTTTTTTTTTTTTACTCCTTGCAACTCTTTCTACATCATTCCTTTGTCTGTCTGTCTGTCTGAATGGCTGGCTGGCTGGCTGGCTGTCTCTGTCTCTGTCTGTCTGTCTGTCTGTCTGTCTGTCTGTCTGTCTGTCTCTCTCTCTCTCTCTCTCTCTCTCTCTCTCTCTCTCTCTCTGTGCACCTCTTTCTCTTTAACTCCTCTTGTCTCTGTTTTTGTGTTTTCTGTTGAGGGCATAGTGAAAATAAACTTTTAGCTCATCTGATAAAACCGAGTTCGAGTTCGAGACCGAGATTCTCTCTCTCTCTCTCTCTCTCTCTCTCTCTCTCTCTCTCTCTCTGTCTGTCTGTCTGTCTGTCTGTCTCTCTCTCTCTCTCTCATTGCATATTAGATCATCTACCCATTGCATATTTGATCAATTGTAAAATGCATAACATATTGGCTCAAACTAACAAGACTTCCAACATCACGATTTTGTAGACAAGCATACGAGATGCCGCTGCTGCAAGAGGAGAAGGGCAAACAGAACTGGGTATTCCACATCAAGAAAACACTAACGGAACATGGATTCGGTCTTGTTTGGATGTACCATGGAGTAGGGCACGAGGGCGGCTTTGTATCTGAAGTTAAAGATATACTTATAGCTTGTTACAAACAAAACTGGCACGGAGAAGTATAGAGAAACGAATGGTATAAATGGTTTTATTCATTGAAATCAATATTTCAAACAGAGAAGTATATTATTAAGATTATAACAAATAAATGGCATAAAATCTGCTTTGCGCAGTTCGGATTGAGAGCACTTGGACTGAATGCCAACAGAAGATGGTTCGACTCAGACGTAGCAACAACTCCTTGCCCAATGTGTCGCGAAAGCCCAGAAGATGAAAATCATTTTATATTTAACTGCAAAAGATACGATGAATTCCGAAAAAAACATGTACCATTTTCAATACAGCTCCAGCGCAGAGAAAATATTTGTTCGGCATACTGATGGCAGAAAATGAAGATATGATACTTTCACTTGCAAAATATGTATCTGAGGCAATACATATACGGAAAACATCCATCACTGGTCCAAACACTCATTAATCAATTGAAAATAAGTATGTGTTTTATGAGGAAATATGCATTGATAAAAAAGGAAGGGCTACATTTAGATGGTCAATCTCGACATTGTAATTATTTGATGTGTTCGTATTGATATGATGGGTTTTGATATTGAGGCATAAATAATTATTTCAGGATTTATATGTACTTTAGTATGTGTTTGTATCGATATGATGTGTGTCGATGTTAAATGCGTACATATATATAATATGATTTATCTGCACCTTGTTTTCTAAGTACTGTCCAAACCTTGGAGACGAACGACTGAAAAAAGGCACATTACCCCCCTGTCACATGTACTTTAAGCTAATGACTAAGTGCCAAAGTTTCGCAAATCTCGTATTAGTTTATGTTGCTTTAATTTTGTTTTTTTCTTTCTGTTCCATTTTATCTATTTTGCACCATTTTGTTCTGATTAGTACCTACTATGTCACCAGAGCTTTTCAGCTAATGACATTAATCATTTCAGTGTCAGTGTCACTGTCTCTCTCTCTCTCTCTCTCTCTCTCTCTCTCTCTCTCTCTCTCTCTCTGTCGCCTATTACTCCCTTATCCCTTCCCTTCATCTCCCTATTTTTATCAATGAATTTATTTTCCATATACCACTCCCTACTTCGAGGTAAGGACTTTGCCATCATGTACTCTGTTTTTTCACGAAACATTGTTTTTAAATGAAATTTATTATCAACGCCTTTGACAACGTTCAAGTATAAAGTATGTGAAGCTCATCTGCAATTACCTGAACATCACTCGTACGAGTTTGTGTGCACAGTATGTTCCCAAACAAACTAATGCAGTTGAGTGATCTACCGTGGGTTTTTTTGTTCGTTTGTTTGTTTTTTGTTTGTTTTGTTTTTGTTTTTTTGTTTTATTGTTTTGTTGGTTTCTTTTTCTTCTTCTTTTTTTGGGGGGGCGGGGGGGGGGGGGGGGGTTGCAACTGAATAAAGTCTCACGCTGCGTTGTCAGAGTAAAAAGCAGAAACGCATTCTTCCAGAAATGAATGCAACTGGAACTGGCCATGATGAAAGAAACCATCTATTTGTGTCTCTCACTGAAAGCTTCTCCACAATGAGGAGGGAGGGTGGTGGGGGGTTAAGGATGTAGAGGGGGTCGAGGGGGAGGGGAGGATGCTGAACCTCCCATCAGTGAGCAGAAAGGAGATGGTGATTGATGCTTCTGTCCTGAAGTGAAGTCAAAAAAAAAAAAAAAAAAAGAGTTAAAAAAAAGAAAGAAAAAAGTCTGGAATTTAAGGTGGAGGGTGGTGAAGAATGTTTTGGGATTGATATGGATGAGTTGCTTTTGGTCTTTCTTTATCTCTCTGTGTCTCCCTCCCTTCTCTCTCTCTTTCTCTTTTGAATTTCATATCAAATATACATACTTTTTTTCTGTAGTGCAGTTGAGTGATGTGCAATTTTTTGTTGATGTTGTTGTTTGTTTGTTTGTTTGTTTGTTTGTTGTTGTTTTGTTTTTTTTGTTTTTTTGTTTTTGGTTTTTTTGTAACTAAGCAAAGTCTCATGCTGCGTTAACAGAGTAAAAACTTTTTTTTTAATATAAAAAATAAAGACGAACCGCATTTTTCCCAGAAATGAATACAGCTGGAATTGGCCATGATGAAAGAAACCATCTGTTTGTGTCTCACTGAAAGCTTCTCCACAATGAAGAGGTAGGGTGGTGGGGGGGTTAAGGGGGTGGATGGATGGGGATGCTGAACCCCCCATCAGTGAGCAGAAAGGAGATGGTGATTGATGCTTCTGTGCTCTCGTCCTGAAGTGAAGTCAAAAAAAAGAAAAAAAGTCTGGAATTTAAGGTGGAGGGTGGTGAGTAATGTTTTGGCATTGATATGGATGAGTGGAAAAAAAAGAGTTAAAAAAGAAAGAAAAAAAAGTCTGGAATTTAAGGTGGAGGGTGGTGAAGAATGTTTTGGG
>NC_134881.1:27154778-27164778 GCF_041734735.1 Babylonia areolata
GAGGAAATCAGAAAACCGTGAAGAGTGGAGAGGGGTGGTGGCCAGGTCAGCAGCGGTGCCCCAACGGTCTGAACCCAGACTACGGGAGAGGTGAAGGTGAAGGTGAAGGTGATTGCATGGGACAAATTGTCGCTCTCATTTCGTCACGTTGATTCCAGAGTTCAGTTGAAAAATTATCTCAAAACACAACTCGTGAGCTCTGCCAATCAACTTATTGACTTATTGGACTTTCCGCTGTGTGTGTGTGTGTGTGTGTGTGTGTGTATCCCCAATGGTAAGTGATCCATTAAACTCCACTCATATTCTTGTGGTGTTCTCAAACATAGCGGGAGGAAGTCACAATCCAACGAATTTCCAAAGCAGCCCATGAAGAATGAAGTAAAGAACAGGAAGAAAACAAGACATCTTGCCTTTATTCTTTATTTCATTCAGTGGAGTCACTCTTGAGGCCAATTTGGAACTCCACATCGCTTTCCACTCACAGCAAACTGAGGATCTTCAACACCAACGTTAAAGCAGTCCTCTTCTACGGCTCTGAAACATGGCGAACAACCAAGACGAACACCAACAAACTACAGGCCTTCGTCAATAGATGCCTACGCCATATTTTTAACATCAGATGGCCAGAGACCATATCAAACGCTTGCCTCTGGAACAGAACAAACCAGGTGCCCATCAGTGAGTGAGGAGATCAGGAGAAAGAAATGGGGTTGGACAGGCCACACCCTGGGAAAGCCTCCAGACAACACCACAAGACAGGCACTTGAATGGAACCCCCCAAGGAAAGAGGAGAGTAGGCAGACCAAAGCAGACCTGGAGAAGAAGCACGGAGGATGAGATGAAGGTAGCCGGAAGGACATGGACCCGGCTGGAGAGGACAGCCCCAAACCGAGTCCGCTGGAGGAGTGCTGCAGCAGCTCTATGCTCCACAAGGAGATAAGAGGCATAAGTCAAGAAAAAACAAATTATTGATCACAAATGATTAGTAACCTGTTCATGATTAACGAAAATTAACCACCCATATTTATTTTCTTTTTATTAACATTCATAAGAAATGATTGAGGTGTTCACTTTCTGTGAACGTGTTCTAAGATACTTGACAGTTTGTATTCCTTGACAGCTTGTGTAAGATCTTAAGAAATGAATGATAATACTCCATGATGACAACCAACCAGTGTATAATCCAGCTGCTTGGCTGTTTCTATCAGAGTATGGTGTTTGTTTGTTTGTTTGTTTTTTTGTGGGTTTTTTTTGTTCTTTGTTTGTTTTTTCTTCTTTATAAATGTCCATTAAGATGCTGTTGTTGTTGCAAAATGTCAACCTATCAAAATGGAATTAAAAAAATGTTTAAAAAAAAAAGTCCAGAAAGTCAAGTGGAGTCAATGGATCACTGACCACAGAGGATGGGTGTTCACTGCCAAATGCAGATCTGTGTCCGCAGGGAAACGAAAGTGCAGTTATACCAGGCATACAATTAGCTCTCACCCTCAGTGAGAAGAAGAGTGAGAAGAGAGGTCAAATGGCCCCAGTTTGCAATCTTTGAAGATAATAATTCTATTTTTTGATTCCCTGTAACATCTTTGTACAGTCGTTTTCAAATAATATGCTAATGTCCATATTCTAAATATATTTCTGTTAATAATTACGATGTAATAATTAATTGCAATGTTTTTAAAAGCGAATATGTGAAATGCTTTTATTTGAGAACATATGTTTATTACTCTTGTTTAATCAAGTAATCCGCGTGTGTGGGGTGGGTGGGTGCGGGTGTGTGCTGATTATCTGGTTGCGGTTTTCCGCAATTTATCTTTGTTCTTATCTTATCTGTCTATTATAATCAATGTGCAGTATAGTAGGCTATGTTTATAATTATATTCAAATAATGTTTCTTAATTCTTTCTGTTTTTACATTAAGAATGCTAGTTATTACCTGCAGTGTGTGGATGTATGTATGAAACGGTGTATGTGATATTTTTATTTTATTTTATTTTTTTTTACATTTGTATCTTCATAATATTCGTAAAAACTGCTGTTGACTTTTACAGTTATGGTCCCCATGTTGTTTACTTGTCTATGTTGTGATAATGCACCTGACCAAATTTCTCCAGTTGGAGATAATAAAGTTATTCTTATCTTTTCTTATCTTATCTTAACGTGTTATTATTGTTAAGGTTATTATTGTTATTATTACTATTACTATTGTTATCATTATTTTTTAGTAATAGATGTAATAGTAGAAGTATCATTATTAGTATTGTTAGTATTATCATTATCAGTATTATTATCATTATCATTATAAGTAGTGGTGGTATATCTATTATCATTTTACCTGCACTTGTTTTCCTCCACTATTTATACAAGAAAAACAACAACAAAAAACAACATATTTGTCTTTTCTTTCCAACAACCCCCACCCCACACCACCACCACCACCACCCACCCACCCACCCACCCACAGCCTTGCCACCAGAGATGTCAACCATCTGGGAGGCCTACCCCTGGCGCTTCGGTGTAGGCTTCTGCATCGTCAAGTCCTTCGTGTCCGAGCTGACCTCCTACGCCAGCGTGCTGACCATCACGGCCTTCACCGCTGACCGCTACGTGGCCATCTGTCGGCCGCTCCGCTCTCAGGCCATCTCCAGCCTGTCCAGAGCCGTCAAGATCGTGGTGCTGGCCTGGGTGCTGGCCGCCTGCTGTGCCTTGCCCTACCCGCTCCACACCAGGGTCTTCCACGGACTGAGGGACCCTTGTACTGGGGAGGTGAGTCTGTTGCGTGGGGGTGGGGGAAGGTGTGTGTGTGTGTGTGTGTGTGTGTGTGTGTGTGTGTGTGTGTGTGTGTGTGTGTGTGTTATGCCTTGTCCTATCCCTTGCTCAGCGGGGTATTCCACGGGCTGAGGGACCCTTGCACTTGGGAGGTGAGTGTGTATCGTGCCGCGTTTGTTCGTTTGTTTGCTTGTATCTTAAACAGAAAACAATGAGAGCTGTTGTTGCTGCAGATAAGTGAAATGAAGTGTACATGTTTGATGGGCAAACTTTTCAGGCTGGCGGCAGCATGGGCTGTCCGAAACTACCTCTAAAATTCCTCCCCCACCCCCCCATCCTCTGCCCCCCCACCAACACCCTCCACCACAACGTCCACTCCCCCACCACACACACACACACACACCAAGCCCCCATCCCCCGGAACTCACCGCCCCGTCCCCCCAACCCCCCCTCCTCCAGCCACGACTCCCCCCCCCCCCACCCCCGCCCACCCCCTACGCTTTACAGCCAACCAATCACCATGCTCACAGCCATTCCGCCCAATCTTATTCACTTCCGGCACTTTCGTCGCTTTCACGACACCTCAATACTTCCTTTTATGTCACTTCATTTCTTTTTTCTATCTTTCTTTCTTTCTTTCTTTTGTTTTTTGTTTTGTTTTGTAAATGTTTTTCGGTTGTTGTTGTTGTTGTTGTTGTTGTTTGTGTGTGTTTTACCACAGTGAACAGGAGCAATGCGGACACACATCGAAGACATAACTTTAGGGAAATGTTTTTTTGTGTGTTTTGTTTTGTTGTTGTTTTTTTTTTTTTTTTGGAGGGAATGGGAATAGTGTGGGGGTGTATTTAAGTGTGTTTGTGGGTGGTGTGGTGATGAAGTGCGCGCGCGCGTGTGTGTGTGTGCGTGTGTGTGCGAGTGTGTGTGTGTTTGGGCATATGCGTGTGTTTGTGTGTATTTACATGTATGCGGGTGTGCACGTGCGCGGTGTGTGTCTGTGTGTGTGTCTTTCTCTGTATGGGTGGGTGGGTGACTGTGAATGTTTGTGGTGCGTGTGTGTGAGTGGGGTGAGTGGTTGGGTGGGTGTGAGTTTCTTTGTATGTGTGTGTGTGGGGGGGGAGGTGGGGGGGGGGCGAGATGAGGGGGTGTACATGGGTGTCTATGCGCGAGTGTCTGTTTGTGTGATAACGTATATGTGAGTGTATGTATGTGTGTCTGAGTGTGTGTGTGTGTGTGTGTGTGTGTGTGTGTGTGTGTGTGTGTGTGTGTATGTGTGTGTGTATGCGCGCATATGTGTGCATATTTGTGTTTCTCTGTGTGTGTGTGTGTGTGTGTGTGTGTGTGTGTGCGTGTGTGTGTGTGTGTGTGCATGTGTGTGTGTGCGTGTGTGTGTGTGTGTGTTTCTCTGTGTGTGTGTATGTGTGTGTGTGGGGGGGGGTGTGTCTAAAATTACAAATGTGGATAGACGTTAAGGAAAAGAACGAACGAACACACACACACACACACACACACACACACACACACACACACACACACACACACACACACACACCCGATACAAAGCAAGCCTCCCCACCCCACCCCCCCAAAAAAAAACATTTAACGATTTCACCAACACACTAACTGGTATATCATGCCCATACATACACCAATCCAATATTCTGGCATTTAAAAAAACACAACAGGAATCAGGAGATATCACTGGCTGGCGGGAAGTGATTCACTATCTGAGACATCAGTCAGTTACCATCCTCACTGCCATCTCACAGACACATCATGTTCGCCACAATTCACAACCCTCTTCTTCTTCTTCTGCGTTCGTGGGCTGCAACTCCCACGTTCACTCGCATATAATATACGCGAGTGGACTTTACGTGTATGACCGTTTTTAACCCGCCATGTAGGCAGCCATACTCCGCTTTCGGGTGTGTGCATCGAACGTGTGCGTGGGTGTGTGTGTGTGTGTGTGTGTGTGTGTGTGTGTGTGTGTGTGTGTGTGTGTGTGTGTGTGTGTGTGTGTGTGTATCAGAGTGGGCATGTATAGAAATGCACGTAATCGCTCGCACGCAAATGTCGTGTACACGCGTGTACGTCCACTGTCTATTTCACGCGAGTTTGTTTTTTTTCCCCCGTCAGCAATAAAAAGAAACTAAAAGATGGTTGGTGCCAACAGCGGGGAGAATAGTAGCAATACAGGTTTCACAAAATGTAAAGGACCATTTGGGGACTTCACAGTTTTCTCCCTTAAGTTATGGTGAAATGATACTGAATTTTCAGCAAACAGCGATGTAGGCAATCTATGCGATGAACCCATTCATAAAAAGAGCTGCTTGCCTGCATTTTTTTTTAAAATTAATTTTATTTTTTTAGCGAGAATCCTCAGCTACTGTTTATAAACCACTGAATAACTGTCGAAGTTTGGTTAAAACATCCGACTTTTCAAAAGCATTCTTTGTTAGTTTGTAAACAGTAGTTTGCACATTCATTTTGAGACCAGTGACATACGGTACATCATGCAGCCTATATGATAACTATCAACCATCTCTCGATGAAATTAATAAAGTTGTCCTGAACTTTATATATGTGTTGGCTTGTCATGTGAATGAAGTATTATATATAGCACAAAGAGCTCTCCCTTCTCTTACTTTTGTTCGAATAACTGTTTCGGCGCTGGCTGCAAACCTCGGAGCTAACATGTTCAGACAGTCTAATTGCTAACAGAAAATAAATAAAAAGAAAATAAATTACCTCGAGATCAAAGGAAACAAACCGATGCACATTTTGTTTTATTTCTTATTGATGTTGTTCTTTGATTAATTAATTTATCCGACGGTGTCAGTTTGCTCAACTGACTTGATTTGATTTGATTTGATTTGGTTTGGTTTTGCTTTTCTTTCTTTGGTGTGTGTGTGTGTGTGTGTGTGTGTGTGTGTGTGTGTGTGTGTGTGTGTGTGTGTGTGTGTGTGTGTGTGTGTGTGTGCGTGCGTGTGTGTGTGTGTGTGTGTGTGTGTGTGTGTGTGTGTGTGTGTGTGTGTGTGTGTGTGTCTGTCTGTCTGTCTGTTGTGTATGTGTGTGTGTGTGTGTGTGTGTGTGTGTGTGTGTGTGTGTGTCTGTCTGTCTGTCTGTGTCTGTGTATAACGTATGTGTGTGTGTGAGTATCTCTCTCTCTCTCTCTCTCTCTCTCTCTCTATGTGTGTGTGTGTGTGTATGTGTGTGGGTGAGAGAGAGAGAGAGAGAGAGAGAGAGAGAGAGAGAGATTCAGGAATGAAGGAAGATGAAGGTGAGATGGAAGGAAATGAAATAATAAATCTTCATTTTCAATTCTGGCCAACAAGCACATCTGCGCACACACACAAACACAGAGACAAAGACAAACAGGCAAACAGACAGACAGACAGGCAGCGACAATTGCATAAAATGAGTGAGATGGAGAGAGGCAGACACAGAAGGAGAGAGGCACAGAGACACAGTTATGAGGGAGAGAGAATTTGAGACAGACAGATTGAATGAGACATTGACAGAGACATCATGAGATAGTCAGAGAGTACAGACAGACAGAGTGAGAGAGAGAGAGAGAGGAGGAAAGAGAGGCAGGGAGACAGATAGGAAGGGACAATGGTAGAGAAATAAAGAGATATACAATGATGGAGAGAGAGAGAGAGAGAGAGAGAGAGAGAGAGAGAGAGAGAGAGAGAGAGAGAGAGAGAACAACAACACCAACGACAATAATAATAACAAATCTTCTCCTACTGCAACTACTACTACTGCTACTACAACTACTACTACTGTTGATGATGATGATGATGATGATGATGATAACAACAAAAATAACAATATTGATAATGATAATGTTAATGTTGATAACATCACCACCAACAACAAGAAAATGATGATGATGATGATGATTATGACGACGACGACGACACCGATGGTTGATAGCAGCAACAACAACAACAATACTGTGCCTGGTCAAATTTCTCCAATCTGAGACACTGAATTGATTCTCCATGCCTCCCCTTACCTCTTTGCTTTACCTCGCCTTACCTTACCTTCACTGTCTCATCTTACCTTACCTTACCTCATCTTACCTTGACTTACCTCGCCGTAAAAAGGCCTCACCTGTGTGGAGTGATGGCCTAGAGGTAACGCGTCCGCCTAGGAAGCGAGAGAGTCTGAGCGCGCTGGTTCGAATCACGGCTCAGCCGCCGATATTTTCTCCCCTTCCACTAGACCTTGAGTGGTGGTCTGGGTGCTAGTCATTCGGATCAGACGATAAACCGAGGTCCCGTTTGCAGGCTGCACTTAGCGCACGTAAAAGAACCCACGGCAACAAAAGGGTTGTTCCTGGCAAAATTCTGTAGAAATATCCATTTCGATAGGGAAAAAAACTGCACGCAGGAAAAAAATACAAAAGAAAAGAAAGGGGGGAAAAAAGGGTGGCGCTGTAGTTTAGCAACGCGCTCTCCCTGGGGAGAGCAGCCCGAATTTCACACAGGGAAATCTGTTGTGATAAAAAGAAATACAGATACAAATACCTAACTTCATCTTATCATACTTTACCTTGCCTTACCACTGCTGACCTTACCTTTCCTTACCTTACACTATCTCAACTCACCTTGCTATACTTCACCTTACCTCACCTTACCTTTCCTTATCTTACCTTACCTGACATTACCTCTGCCCACCTGTTTGGGTTTTTTTTACCTCGCCTCTCCTCACCTGAACTTACCTCTGCTCATTTTTTAGTTTCCTTACCTCACCTTACCTCACCTTACCTCGTCTTATCTCACCTCACTTTACCTCGCTTTACCTCACCACACCTTACATTACCTTACCCCTGCCCGCCTTACCTTACCTCACCTTACTTCACCGCTGATCAGCTCGCATTACCTCCCCTAAGCTCAGCTCACCTCACCTTGCTTTACCTCACATCGGCTTAACTGTCGTTTCACCCAGTCTCTCTCGCCTTGACTATTATAACTCTCTATTGTCTGGTTTGCCTGCTTCATCCATTTAGTCCCTTCAGCGCACACAAAACTCTGCTGCCCGACTCGTCCTCAGAAAGAAAAGATCTGAGCACTTCACTCCTCTTTTGCAACATCTCTACTGGCTCCCTGCCTTACACAGAATAAAATACGAGATCAGCACTCTATGTTATAAATGTATTCACAAATCTGCCCCTTCCTATCTCTGTGGCTGCCTTCAACTCTACACTCCATCTCGCTCTCTACGATCGGCTTCGGATCCACTCTGTTTACGCATACCCAGATTCAAACACTCGACTGTTGGCCGCCGTTCTTTCTCTGTCTCTGGACCTTGTAATTGGAATGAACTTCCTCTTTCGCTTCGCCAAGTCTCCACACTCAGCTATTTCAAGTCTGGCCTTAAAACCCTCTTCCCAAAATTGCCTCCTTTCCCTGCCTCTTCCTAGTCTTCTGTTTTTTGTTGTTGTTTTTTTTTGTTTTTTTTTCAGTTTTAGAGCTGTGAATGCGTTTGAATGACTGGTACGAAAGCGTTTTGATTTGTCTCTGCACAAGATTCAGCGCTATATGAATATGATTATTATCATTATTATTATTGCCTCACTTACCTTACCTCACTTCTGATCAGCTCTCCTTATCTCACCTTGCTTTACCTCACTTTACCTCATCTCACATTGCTTTACCTTACATCACCTTCCTTTAACTCACCTCACCTTGCTTTACTTCACCTCATCTTGCTTTACCTCACCTTACCTAAACCTTAACCTTTCTTACATTACTTTACCTCACATCACTTCACATCACCTTACCTTACCTCACCTACCTCACCTCACCTCACCAGACCTGACCTTACTTTACCTTACTTTACCTTACCTTACCTAAACCTCAACTTTTCTTACATTACTTTATCTCAACCTCACCTTACCTTCTTAACCTCACCTCACCTCACCTCACCTCACCTTACCTCACCTCACCTTACCTTACCTTACCTCACCTCACCTCACCTCATCTCACCTTACCTTACCTTACCTCACCTCACCTCATCTTACCTTACCTTACTTCACCTCAGCTGACCTTACCTTACCTTTTCTTGCTTTACCTCACCTTACCTAAACCTCAACCTTTCTTACATTATTACTTTACCTTACCTTACCCCACCTCACCTCACCTCACCTTACCTCGTCTTACTTTACCTTACCTTACCTAGACCTTAACCTTTCTTACATTACTTTACCTCACATGACCTTACATTACCCTACCTTGCCTTACCTTACCTTACCATACCTTACCTTACCTTCACCTTTTCATGCAGGCGCTGGACGACTCCCTGCTGTGCAACATCCCCGAGCGCTGGCTGGGTCAGGCCCAGTACCTCCTGCAGTTTTCCACCTTCGCCTTCTTCCTGGTCCCCCTGCTCCTCATCACCGTCATGTACGTGCTCATCGGCCTCAGCCTCTCCGCCTCCCAGCGATCCACCGACCACAAGAAGAACCAGACGGCCGTGGCCGCGGCGACCAAGGCCAGGAAGACCATCTTGAAGATGCTGGGTGAGTTGGTTTTTGTTTAGGTGGGGGGTGTGGTGGAGGTGGGGGATGAAGATCATCTTGAAGATGCTGGGTGAGTTGGTTTTTGTTTAGGTGGTGGTGGGCGGGGGGGGAAGGGGGTTGGGGTGAAGACCATCTTGAAGATGCTGGGTGAATGTTTTTAGGGGGGGGGGAGGGGCGTGGGGGAGTTGGGGGGCTGTGGGGGTTGGGGGTGAAAATAATCATGAAGATGCAGGGTGATTTTTTTTTTTTTATGTGGGGGGTTTGAGGTGAAGACCATCTTGAAGGTGCTGGCTGAATTTTTTTAGGTGTGGGGGGTGGGGGGTTGTGGTGAGGACCATATTGAAGATGCTGGGTGAGTTGTTTAGATGGGGGTTTTGGTGTGAAGACCATCTTGAAGATGCTGGGTGAGATTTTTTAGGTGGGGAGTTTGAGGTGAAGACTATCTTGAAGTGGTGGGTGAGTTTTTTAGGTGGGGGTCTTGGGGCGAAGACCATCTTGAAAGTGCTGGGTGAGGTTTTTTTTAGATGGGGGGCTGGGGGTGAAGACCATCTTGAAGATGCTGGGTGATTTTTTTTTTATGTGGGGGGTTTGAGGTGAAGGCCATCTTGAAGGTACTGGGTGAATTTTTTTTAGGTGTGGGGGGGGGGGGGTTGTGGTGAGGACCATATTGAAGATGCTGGGTGAGGTTTTTTTAGATGGGGGGCTGGGGGT
>NC_134881.1:27174778-27198130 GCF_041734735.1 Babylonia areolata
GGGAGGAACAGAGAGAGAGAGAGAAGGGGGAAGGGACAGAGAGAGAGAGAAGGGGGAAGGGACAAAGAGAGAGAGGGGGGAGAGGGAGGGACAGAGAGAGAGAGGGGGGAGAGGGAGGGACAGAGAGAGAGAAGGGGGAAGGGACAGAGAGAGAGAGGGGGGAGAGGGAGGGACAGAGAGAGAGAAGGGGGAAGGGACAGAGAGAGAGAGGGGGGAGAGGGAGGGACAGAGAGAGAGAGAAGGGGGAAGGGACACACAGAGAGAGAAGGGGGGAAGGGACAGAGAAAGAGAGAGGGGAGAGGGAGGAACAGAGAGAGAGAGAGAAGGGGGAAGGGACACAGAGAGAGAGAGCAGGGGGGAAGGGACAGAGAAAGAGAGAGGGGAGAGGGAGGGACAGAGAGAGAGAGAGAAGGGGGAAGGGGCAGAGAGAGAGAGAAGGGGGGAAGGGACAGAGAGAGAGAGAGAGAAGGCGGAAGGGAGGGAGATAGAGAGGGGGGAGAGGGAGGAACAGAGAGAGAGAGAGAAGGGGGAAGGGACAGAGAGAGAGAGAAGGGGGAATGGACACAGAGAGAGAGAGAGAGAAGGCGGAAGGGAGGGAGATAGAGAGGGGGGAGAGGGAGGGACAGAGAGAGAGAGAGAAGGGGGAAGGGACACACAGAGAGAGAAGGGGGAATGGACAGAGAGAGAGAGAGAGAGAAGGCGGAAGGGAGGGAGATAGAGAGGGGGGAGAGGGAGGGACAGAGAGAGACAGAGAAGGGGGAAGGGACAGAGAGAGAGAGGGGGGGAGAGGGAGGGACAGAGAGAGAGAAGGGGGAAGGGACAGAGAGAGAGAGGGGGGGGAAGGGACAGAGAGAGAGGGGGGAGAGGGAGGGACAGAGAGAGAGAAGGGGGAAGGGACAGAGAGAGAGAGAAGGGGGAGGGACACAGAGAGAGAGAAGATGGAAGGGGCAGAGAGAGAGAGGGGAGAGGGAGGGACAGAGAGAGAGCGGGGAGATGGAGGGACAGAGAGAGAGGGGGGGAAAGGGAGGGACAGAGAGAGAGAGAGCGGGGAGATGGAGGGACAGAGAGAGAGAGAGGGGAGAGGGAGGGACAGAGAGAGAGAAGGGGGACAGGGACACAGAGAGAGAGAGAGAAGGGGGGAAGGGACAGAGAGACAGAGAGAAAGAGAGAGCGGGGAGAGGGAGAGAGGGAGGGAGGAAGCGAAAGAGAAAGAGAGAGAGAGAGGGGAGGGAGAGAGAGGGAAGGGGGAGGGAAAGGATACAGAGAGAATGAGAGACAGACAGACACACAGATCAAGATAGAGATAGGTGGAGAGAGAGGGGGGAAGGGAAAGAGAGAAACAGAAAGAGAATGAGAGAAGGATACATATAGACAGAGACAGAGAGAGAGAGTGAGAGAAAGATAAAGATATAATCAGATACGGACAGAGAGAGAGAGAGAGAGAGAGAGAGTAACAGAGAGAAGAAGACATGCTGAGACAGACAGACAGACAGAGAGACAGACGGACGGACAGACAGACAGACAATAGAAAGAAAAGCCAGAATATCGGTCGCCACTTTGGCCAGAAAGGACGTCCATGCCAAGGTGATTGCGTGCAGAAATGAATTCGCTGTCAGTTACTCAAGGGAGCAGTTCTAATGCCTCTTTCTTTCTCTCTCTCTCGCCCATTCGTCACAGTCCACCCTCATCACCCGTCCCTCCCTCCCTCTTTCCTTCCTTCCTTCCTTCCTTCCTTCCCTCCTTCCTTTCTCCCTCCCTCTTTGCCTACCTTCATACCTTGCTTTGAGCACAGTTTCAGTTTTTCAAGGAGGCGTCACTGCGTTCGAACAAATCCATATACGTTACACTACATTGCCTGGGCAGACATCTGCCAGTAGCACAATAGGCCCTAAGTTTCAGTTTCAGTTTCAGTAGCTCAAGGAGGCGTCACTGCGTTCGGACAAAACCATATACGCTACACCACATCTGCCAAGCAGATGCCTGACCAGCAGCGTAACCCAACGCGCTTAGTCAGGCCTTGGGGAAAAAAAAACAAACAAAGACAAAAAAAAACAAAAAAACACACACACACAAAAAAAAACACAAAAAAACCAAAAAAACAAACAAACAAACAAACAAACAAAAACCGGGGGAATAAATAATAGATAAGCTTGCATAAATAAATAAATAAGTGCATGCATAAGTGCATGCATATATATATCGAGTGTCCCCCCCCCCCCCCCCCCCCCCCCAAAAAAAAAAAAAGAAAAGAAGTGAACCGCTTTTTGACAAGTATTTTCTCAGTGATAGAGAAACCGAATTCATTGAAAAAATTCGCACAGTAACCTTAGGGTATTATCAACAAGTCTGCAAAATATCTAAAAGTTCGGACGCAAATTATTTGAGTATTGTCAAATTCTCTATCACTGAGAAAATACTTGTCAAAAAGAAGAGAAAGTAAGGATATTCACAATTCCCCCCCAAAAAAGCGAAGGGAGAAACTTAGGGAGGAAGAAATGTAGGATGGGAGGATAAAAGGAAGGAAGGAAGGAAGGAAGAGTAAAAGCAGAATAAAAGAAAGATAAAAAAAAGGATGAAGAATAAAGAAAGGCAGGTGTGAGGTGAGAAAGAAACAACAACAAAAGAAACAGAAAGAAAAAAAAATATAGAAAAAAATGAAGGAAAAAAAAAGAAAGAAAGAAAGAAAGGAAAAGAAAGAGAAAGAAACACGTGAAACAGAAATATACGGACCATGCAGAGCATAGACAACAGGTCAGATGAAGTACACACGCACGAATATCTGTGGTCCTTTCTTGTGAACTTGACTGCTACCACCACTACCACCACCACCACCACTACCTCCATCACCACCACCACCACCACCACTACTACCACCATCACCACCATTACCACCACCACTACCACCACCATCACCACCACTACCACCACAACCACTACTAACTACCACCACCACCACCACTACGCATCTCTCTGTCTCTTCAAGAGCCGGACGTATGGACGAAGAACAAGCAGTTGACAAAAATATAAACAATTATATATATATATATATATATATATATGTGTGTGTGTGTGTGTGTGTGTGTGTGTGTGTGTGTGTGTGTGCATATGTAAGCGTATGTATATATGTGTATTCATATGTATGTGTATGCATATATATATATATATATATATGTGTGTGTGTGTGTGTGTGTGTGTGTGTGTGTGTGTGTGTGAGTGTGTGTGTGTGTGTGTGTGTGTGTGTGTGTGTGTGTGTGTGTTTGCAAGTGTGTGCATGTGTACATGTGTATAATTATGTATGCGTGTATAATATGTGGGAATATATATGCATATATGCATGTAGATGTATGTCTATCTATCTATAATTATATCTATCTATCTGTATATATAATATATATATATATATATATATATATATATATGGGAGTATGGTGTATGTGTGTGTACATATATATGTATGTGCATACTATGTGTTATGCTGAACTTCTATTTAAAAAGGAATCGGTGTATCATTTCGTGTACAAAGCGTTTCAATGCACAGTTGCTGTTGTTTCTTTTCTTTGTTTGTTTGTTTGTTTGTTTGTTTCTTCATTGTTACTGCTTTTTGTTGGTTTGGTTTTGTGTTTTGTTGCTGCTGCTGCTGCTGCTGTTGTTGTTTTTTTCCTCCTTCGTCCTTTTCTTCTGACAAATATTTCCCTCTGACTTCCCGTTGTGAATGTCTTGTTTTTGCGTTTGTTTCGCTCTGATGATTTGTCATGTTGCTGTTCCCCCCTTTTTTCAATGAATAGATGTCATAATGTCAAATAACAACAACAAAAACAAAAACAAGCAGTTGACAAAACCACTTTCTGGGTTAGGACACTGAGGTTAGAACAACAACAAACAAACAAACAACAGCAACAACAACAACAACAATAAACAACCAACTGTGTGGGCAGATGGACTAGTCAGACTGTCCATGTCAACACAACAGTGAAGAGACTACCTCAGAAATAAATACAGCCCTTTGGGGAGAGAGAGACAGAGACAGACAGACAGAGACAGAGAGACACAGAGAGGGGGGGGGGGGGGGGGGAGAGAACAAGTCGTTCTTCTGTGTAGGCTTATTTCAGACAAGTGCAAAGCTGTTGCGAGAATTGCAGATGACACCGTTGGCTGATATCAACTTGAACGATGAAAGATGAATTGCTTGATGTGGTTTGTGAACCAGAAGAATGGAGCACGTTGCTCCCCATCTCCCTGAAAGATAAATAAACAATAAATATGTATGTGTGTGTGTGTGTGTGTGTGTGTGTGTGTGTGTGTGTATCAGATAAGTGAATAAGGAAATAGAATTTAAAAAAACGGGGCATGTATCAGACTCGCCAAGCTTGGAAAAAGGAAAGTGATTTCTTTTGTTCTTTTTTTTCCCCCGTTATACACTACATGCGACGCACAAGCACGTGCATCACGGATGATGCAAGCTTTAACGTGGCCTGGTTGAACTGTAAGAGGCAGGTGGTGGTGGATGGGGGGGGAGGTGTTCGGGAGGGTGGTGGGTGTCGAGGAATACATGACACCGAGAGATAGATCAGTGTCAGTTGTTGGTGTTATATATATATATATATATATATATATATATATATATATATATACGAGGGTCATTCAATAAATAAGGTGAATGTTTCGGTATAAGGACTTCTAATACAGATAGAAGCTTACTTTTCTTCTTTTTTTTCAACGTAGTCTCCCAGCACTGTCACACACTTTTCCCATCTGTGCACAAGCTTCCGTATTCCCTCAGCGTACAAATCTTTGGACTGATGTCTCAGCCAGTCGCTCCAGGCCTTCCAGGCCTGTCTTCATCCTCAACACTGCTCCGTCCTTCTTTAAACAATTTAGCCCACTTGTAGACATTTTTTTCGGCTGAAACATGTGGCGCCATACACAGTTGACATTCTCCTATGAATTTCAACTGGTTTGCACCCTTCAGCAACCAAAAACTTGATAACTGACCGCTGTTCAATCCTGGAGCATGCTTCTTGGTCGGCCATCTTTGTTAATCGCCAAAACTCTCAAAGTTTTTTTTAATCTGCAAAACAAATTAAATCCATGTGAAAAAGAAGTAAAACAAACAAAAAAAAAGAAAAAAAAGTAAGCTTCTACCTGTATTAGAAGTCCTTATACCGAAAAATTCACCTTATTTATTGAATGACCCTCGTATATTGACAACGATATCGTGTGGCATAACTGCACATGGTATGAGATCAACATTGTCTCCAAATATATGGAATCGAGTAGGGCATGGCACTGTGGCGAGTCATATATATATATATATATATATATATATATATATATATATATATATATATATTCTTGAAACGCAGGAATGAAGACTAGAAGAGAAGTCAACACAATTGAAACAACGGAGTAAGCACTGCATCCCTTATTGAAGAGATCGATTTGACAGTTTCGTTTTGACTTGACAAGTTTTGTTTTTAATATGTTCTCTTTCATTCATGTAGTTGTTTTGTTTTGTTTTTGTTTTCTTTTTTTCTCTCTCTCTTTATTTCATTCCTTCCTTCCTCTATGTTTTGCTTTCTTCTTATCGATCTGGCTTTCCTTTTTATCGTAACCATCATCATCATCATCATCATCATCATCATCATCATCATCATCACCATGATTATCATTATCGGCAGCAGCAGCATCTGACACAAGCATTGCAACAATATCATGGTCGTCGTTTTCACTGTTGTCGTCCTCATTTTCTTCAATTTCCTCCTCCTCCCCCTCTTCCTTCTACTTCTTCTTCTTCTTCCTCCAAAGTCTTCCTCCTTTCTCCTTCTTGTTCTTCTGCGCTCCATCTTCTAACTTCCCCTTTCCCTCTTTCCTAGAATCGTCCTCCTCCTTAATATCCTTTTTCTGAGCCTGTGGGGGGGGGGGGGGGGACAACAAAGGATAATTATCTTTCGTTTTTTGTGCGTTGTGTTTTTTTGGGGTTTTTTTTCTTCTTCATTCAACTCCGTATGTCAGCCAGTTTCATTGAAATGAATCCCATCATTTCGTTATTTCGTTGCTAACCTTTAGCCTTTTTTTGTTGTTGTTGTTGTTGCGGAAGTGAGTATTATACTCATACAAATAGAAGAATATTGTTTCATATCCATGCAAAATGATAATCATGTCTTAGAAAATGAGAAGGTCAAGCAATCTTCTTTCCTAAATGAATGTTCTGTTTTTTTCGTATTGTTTTGCGTATTATATATATATATATATATATATATATATAATTTCCTTGTTACTTCGTGTATGATGTTGTTCCATAAACTGAACTTTTGTGTGTATTCGTCTCTCTTTGCTGTCTCTGTCTGTCCATTTGTCCATCCGCCCATACGTCTGTATATCTCTCTGTCTGTCCGTATCTGTCTTTGTGTATATGTCTGACTGTGTGCGTGTCATAGAGAGAAAGAATGTGTGTGTGTGTGTGTGAGAGAGAGAGAGAGAGAGAGAGAGAGGCAGACAGACAGAGAGAGAGGGGGATTTGCGACAAAACATCATACCGATCTGAAGCTCAAAATTAATAGTGTGCGTGTGTGTGTGTATGTGTGTGTGTGTGTGTGGGGGGGGGGGGGGTGCGCGCGCGCTTGTAAGTGTAAGTGTAAGCAGCGATGAATTTCCTTATCTTTAAGAATATTAGCTCCGTGGTAAACACCACATACTTAGGAACATGCTTAACTCTAAGCAGACTCAACACTGCAAAGGTAGCCTCAAGCTACCCGGCCCTTGTCCTTTTTCTTCTTATTATCATTGCTACTATTACTATTATTAGCATTATTATTATTTGCATTATAAGCATCATCACTATCATTATCCTACTGTCTCACTTGCAATGTCATCATCATCATCATCATCATCATCATCATCATCATCATAATCGCAATGTCATCACCATCATCATCATCATCATCACCACCATCATCATCATCAGCTTTATCACAATGTCATCATCATCATCATCATCATCATCATCATCATCACAATGTCATCATCATCATCATCATCATCATCATCACCATCATCACCATTATCATCACAATGTCATCATCATCATCATCATCATCATCATCATCATCATCATCATCATCATCATCATCATCATCATCATCATCATCATCATCATCATCACCTTTATCACAATGTCATCATCACTGTGCTGTGGGGTGGGTGCAGTGGCCGTGGTGATCGCCTTCTTTGTGTGCGGGGCCCCCTTCCTATCATCATCATCATAATCATCATCACCATCATCACCATCATCACAATGTCATCATCACCATCATCATCACCTTTATCACAATGTCATCATCATCAGCAGCAGCAGCAGCATCGTCGTCGTCATCATCATCATCATCATTATCATCATTACAACCCTTCTTCTCCTCCTCCACCTCCTCCTTCTGCTCCTCCTAATCCTCCTCCTCGTCCTCGTCTTCGTCCTCCTCCTCATCACCTTTATCACAATGTCATCATCACTATACTTTGTGGTTGGTGGAGTGGCCGTGGTGATCACCTTCTTTGTGTGCTGGGTCCCCTTCCTATCATCATCATCATCATCATCTTCGTCATCATCATCATCATCAACAATCATCATCACCATCATCATCATCATCATGTCATCACCATTATCAGCATGCATCACCATCGAGCATCATCATCAGTGTATACCATCATTGCATAGCCATCCATCATCATCATCATCATCATCATCATCATCACATGCATCATCACTCATCATACACATCACAGCTCATCACCATCATCATCAGAGCATCATGCTCGTCTCATCACCATCATCAGCATCATCAACCACTCATCTTCATCCATCATGCTCATAAAACCCTCTCATCGTCATGACCATCCTACTCCATCATCATCATCACATCATCATCATCTTCATCTGTTGTCATATCCATCATCGAGTCTATCCCCCCATCATCATCATCCATCATCTGTCATAACCATCATATCAGATCATCACCATCATCACAATGTCATCATCATCATTCATCACATCATCATCATCACCATCATCATCACCACCATCCATAATCATCAGCTTTATCACAATGCCATCATCATCATCATCATCACCATCATCACCATCATCATGTTGTGGGGTGTGTGCAGTGGCCGTGGTGATCGCCTTCTTTGTGTGCTGGGCCCCCTTCCACACCCAGCGCCTGATCACCGTCTACATCCCTCCCGACGCCTGGACCCCACGCCTCCTCACCATCCAGACCTACATCTTCTACATCTCGGGTGAGCCGCTGGGGCCCGTGGTCATGGTGGGTGGGAGGATGAGGGGGGGGGGGGGGGTCATGGGGGGAGGGGAGGTCGGAGATGGGGAGGGGGGGTCGGTGGGTGCTTATGTTGTGTCAGACATTTTAAAGTCTTTTAAGTCTTTGAATTTGAAAGTTGAATACATATCCATACTATACACACAACTTCTACAGCTCAGGGCTGGCTTTTGTACGACTCATGACGGGGGCAATAGCCAAGTGGTTAAAGCGTTGTACTTTCATTATGAGGGTCCCGAGGTTCGAATCACGTAACGCGTGCCTGGTGGGTAAAGGGAGATTTTTTCCGAATGGGGAGTTGTTTTTTCCGATCTCCAGGTCAACATATGTGCAGACCTGCTAGTGCCTGAACACCCTTCCTGTGTATACTCACGCAGAAGACGAATACGCACGTCAAAGATCCTGTAATCCATGTCAGCGTTCGGTGGGTTATGAAAACAAGAACATACCCAGCATGCACAACCCCACCACCCTGCGCCCTCGAAAACAGAGTATGGCTGCCTACAAGCGCGGGATGAAAACGGTCATACACGTAAGAAGCCACTCATGTACATACGAGGAAGAAAAACACCAGACTGATGGTTGATTTTGTGGCATGCATACTGTTTCCCAGGCGTGCTGTACTACTTCAACTCCACCATCAACCCCATCCTCTACAACGTCATGTCTCGGCGCTACCGGAAGTTCTTCAAGCGTACACTCTACCACTGCCTACGCATACGCCACGCCGACTAAACGCCGAGACCAGCGTGCTACCGCTCTACGCCCGTCTCTCCCGGCACCGCCCGCAACCCCCCACGGCCACAGGCAGGCTGGTTGGTTCGTGCCCGTCCCAGGCCAACGGGAGGTAGTCACAATGAGGTGGACAGCTCTATGTCTGATATCACACCAGCATACACGTGTCCAGCTCTTCTTTTAATTCTCGTTTTCCAGCTCACTGTATGATGAGCACATTCCATACATACACAATTGTCCAGCTTTTCTTTTTACTTTACTGCATGTTCCAGTTTAAGTTATTGTATCTAGTATGTTAAAACGTGTAAAAAAAAAAAAAAAAAAAAAAAAAAAAAAAAAACAAAAAAAACTTCCTCAGTAACGTACTATTGTTGTTATTGTTGTTGTCTTTCTTCTGGTTCTTCTTACTTAATCATCATCATTAAATTATTTTGTTATTATAGTATTATTGTTGTTGTTGTTACATTTAAGTATGATAAAACGTGAGAGAAACCAGTTCCTTAACGTGTTATTGTTGTTGTTGTTGTTCTTCTTCTTCTTTTTGTTATTGTTGTTGTTGTTAAGTATGATAAAAAACGTTTGAGAAACAGTTTTTCATATGTAGTCATCATTATTATATTATTATTATTATTATCATCATCATCATCATCATTTATGATCATGTCATTATTATTGTCATTGTGATTGTCATTATTAATCATTATTATTTTGCTTGTCCCCTCTCAAACGTGAGACAGTATAAATCCAACTTGCTGTGTAAACGTATGTGCCAGCGTGGGCTGGCTGAATTGTCGGCTGTTTGTATTCATAGCCGGTGAACCGTGTTATGCTGTGCTACATTGAACTGAACTGACTTGAACTGAAACTGTATTGAACTTATTGTATTGTATTGTATGTATTCACTTGTAATGCGCTATGTTGTGCTGCGCTTTCTTGCTCTGTGTTGTATTTAGTTGTGTGTTGTTAATGTTGTGTTGCGTTGTTGCTTTTATTCTGTCGTATCGGACTGCATTGTATTGTATTGCCTTGTATTGTATTGTATTGTATTGTATTATATCGGACTGCACTGCATTATTGCACCACTTCGACGTTTTTAGTTATATCATCGGATATTCAGTTTGAGTCTTGGCTGCGATGATGCGAGCGTGTCATTGAATAACGGATACTTATCTTGAGTACTAATGGCCAGTGGACTTGCTATCTCCATCCAAGCCTGATTCCTCTGTAAGTCATCGACCCTCTTCAGTGCTGCTGTGATGACGTCGGAGGAAAGGCAAACAAAAATACAACACAACAGCAACAACAACAACAACAACAATAACAAAGACATGAGAGAACAATCTCCCCGACTGAACACGCATACGAGTGAGCGACGCCCTGACTGAGAGAAACGAGGGACACGGAGAGAACTGGTTGCCATGTCATCAGTGCTGAACCTTCGTCTTGAGACTACTGGATAGAAGAAGAAGAAGAAGAAGAGAAGAAGAAGAAAGCGTTGTTCGTGTTCTGTGAGGGCAGTGTTATTGTTAATCATTTTCTTGGCACGGGAGTTCTCGCCTGTCACAATAGTTGTATGACGCTTCATATTTCACGACGGGCGCATATAGCCGAGTGGGTTAAAGCGTTGGACTTTCAATCTGAGGGTCCCAGGTTCGAATCTCGGTAACAGCGCCTGGTGGGTACAAAGTGGAGATTTTTCCGATCTCCCAGGCCAACATATTATGTGCAGACCTGCTTTGTGCCTGAACCCCCTTCGTGTGTATACGCAAGCAGAAGAAAAATTACGCACGTTAAAGATCCTGTAATCCGTGTCAGCGTTCGGTGGGTTATGGAAACACGAACATACCCAGTATTCACACACCTGAAAACGGAGATGGCTGCCTACTGGCGGGGGGGGGGGGGGCACGGTCATACACGTAAAAGCCCACTCGTGTACATACGAGTGAACGTGGGAGTTGCAGCCACGAACAAAGAAGAAAGAAAAAGAAGACATTCCATGCTGCGATAATCCTGTGTCAGCTCGCTCGTTTTCTTCTTCAAACTCAGGCTGTACAGTTTATATGGCTGTTTGCAGCAGCAACAGCAGGTGGCCGGACATCGCTATGTTGTCTATCAAAACAGGCGGTTTGCCTTTTTTTTTTTTTTTCTTAATTTTTTCCAGTTAGACCTAAATGATGAGTGGGCGGAGGCATAAGGGACAAATTTGGGTGTGGAGGGGGGAGGGTAGGAGGATGGGGAGGGGGCGGGGGTTGAGGGGTGGGGGCGGGGGGGCGGTTGGACGGGATTGAGCGAAACGTAGGGCAAAAAAGAAAAATGGAACAACATATTTAGCCTAGTGACTGGAATTGTAGTTAATCTTTTCTTCTTCTTCCTAGTTTTTAGTGTTGCCATGGAGGTTTAGACAGAGGTTTCTATGTAGCGTACAACACGGAATCGTGTCAGGAAGTTAAATCGCAAGAGGGTAGGGTGGAACGAAACTACTCAGGCAAATGACTCCCAAAAAGCCCGGGGGGTCAGAGTAGAGAAGAAGTGCTATGTGGGTTTTTTTAGTGTTTTATCTACATACGGTATACATCCATACTACCATACATATTACATATCATACGTAATGTTTTTGCATCTGTGGTGCTCACATAACAACCAATCATATACCAACTTGCGATATGTTTAAAGTCTCAAATCCCTGAACTGAAATCATCTTCAGTGTTGACGATCTTCAGCAGTCCATTGCTACCTGTATGAATTTCTCAACTCCTTGATAAATAGTCCAGTTGGTTCGCTGTTATAAATGTTAGTTTTTCATTAGAAATATGTTATATTGTTATGATTTTTTTGTTTGTTTTTTTAAACAAAACTAAATCAATAATTTTCACACACACCCAACACACACACACACACACACACACGCTAATGTTGGAACGACGAGCTAGCCCTTCAACACCCAGCTTTTCAAGGCCCTGCGGCGATGGAGAGTGTGGTAACGGGGAACAGGCAGAGGATGCTGCTGGCAGTACCTAGTCACAACTCTGCACGCAGGCGGCTGTGGGGTGATGGTCGTCTGCCGTAGAACTGGGGCAGATGCGACGCCCGTATCCTCCCAGTGTCAGAGCAGCCCTTTTTAGGGACATCACTGCTCTCCCCATATGGGGAAGGGGGAGATAAAAGGATCCCCAAACAAAGCCTGCCTCACCTAGTACCTAGTAGGAAACCGCACCTACTTGGACATCCAATAATAGCGGTCGAAAACAGAAAAAAGAACCAGGAGTCATGCCCTGACTGGGTGCTGGTATGTTCGCACCCTCTTAGACGAGACGACAGACCAGAAAGACGCACAGCGCTCATTGCTAGGACTGCTTGATTGCTACCAGGTGGACATAGCAAGCCCCTGAGCGAAACCAGGTTTGCGGGTGAAACCCAGCTGGAGGAAGTTGGAGGGGGCTAAACCTTCCTACTGCATTGGGAAGCCAGATGGCACCCCCAAGAACCTCAGGCGTGGGCTTTGCCATACGAACCAAACTTTCACGACAGCTTGACAGCCTTCACGTGGGATAAACGACAGGCTGATGACTCTGCGTCTGAAGCTGTCCAGGATCGCTCGCCACAGTCATCAGCTGCTATGCCCCGACGATGACCAACCCTGATGACATCAAAGAAGCTTTCTATGGGGAACTCAGCCGCACCATTTTCAGCGGTTAGACAGAAAGGACAGGCTGATCATCCTTGGGGATTTCAATACCCGCGTCGGTGTGGACTTCTCCTCGTGGCCAAAAATCCTAGGACAGCACGGCACTGGCAAGTGCAACTTCAACGGACTGCTTTTTGCTCTCGCTCTGCGCGCAGCATGACTGACCATTACCAACACCCTCTTCCAACAAGCGGATAAGTACAAGAACATATGGATGCACCCCCGCTCAAGCAATGGCACATGCTGGACTACGTGATTGTCCCGGCAGAGGGACAGAGGTGATGTTTCCCAATTACACGCTGCATGAGAAGGAGCATTCTGTTGGTCGGACCATCTCCTGGTACGCAGCAAGATGAACACGCAAGCCCAACCAGCCAGGAAGAAACCCCCTAGGAAGCTGAACATCCACCGCCTCCCTATCACCCAAGGACGTGCTGCAGCAGCAAATCCAAGTAGCTCTCCAAGAAATTCCCTGCATCGACTGATGTAGAAGAGGTATGGAGGCCACCTTAGAGATGCTTGTGTACACTCCAGGCAGGCTGAACCTCGGCTAGTCCGAGGAGAACAAGGATGGTAGACGAGAACGATCTGGATCTCCAAGCTCTGATCAACAGCTATACGGGCATCAGGAGCACATTTCCGTAAAGGACTGCCATAGGAAGATAACGT
This sequence comes from Babylonia areolata, assembly GCF_041734735.1. Taxonomy (NCBI): domain Eukaryota; kingdom Metazoa; phylum Mollusca; class Gastropoda; order Neogastropoda; family Buccinidae; genus Babylonia; species Babylonia areolata. The sequence goes on from NC_134881.1 coordinate 27,188,198, forward strand.
TCTTTACAAACCAAGACCTTGTCCGAAGCGGCTGCGTGAGATGAAGAAACCTTAGTGGAGAGACGTCGAAGAGCTTCCAGTTCCGTGCTGATGCTAGACAGGAAGACCTTCATGCTAGACTCCGAGCTGAGTATGGGGGCGAGGTCATGAATAACCTGTCGAGCCTGGACCATACACAACCTGACGCCAGGAAAAAAGGACATCCTTGCCGTGGCAGAGCACTTCAAACCTCCTCACAGGGACTCGTCCGTATCGGGCGAGGGCAACTTGCAGCCTCCACAGTACCCAGTTCCTTGATGTAGCTGCCCTCCACCAAGGGTGAGACCCGTAAGGCTGAGCTGACAAGTCAGGAAAAGCACCAGGAGCGGATGGAATCCAGGCTGACATCTATAAGTATGGAGGCGAGGTGCTGACAGACAAGCTGACCGCCCTGTTCCATTCTATCTGGGAGAGAGGGGCAGGTCCCCACAGGATTTCAAGGATGCTTCTATTGTCACATCTATAAACGGCAGGGAGACAAACATCCTGCAATAACCACTGTGGATTCTCTCTCCTCTGCATCGCCGGCAAGATCTTCGCCCCGCATCATACTGAACAGATGGTTGACCAAGTCTCCAACACAGTCATCCCTGAAGCACAGTGTGGCTTCACTCAGGCAGGGGAACATGTGACATGGTGTTTGCCGTACGCTAAGCTGCAAGAGAAGTGCCGGTGAGCAGAACAAGGAGCTCCACATGGTCTTGGTAGACCTGACTAAGGCCTTCGACACGTGAACCGCCGTGGTCTGTGGAAGATCCCTACTAAAGTTCGGCTGCCCAGAGAGCCTAATCCAGCTGATTGGCATCTTTCCACGATGGCATGCAGGCGAGATACCGGAAAATAAGACATGTTCGGATCCGTCCCCTGTGGTAAATGGAGTGAAGCAGGGCTGCGTCCTGGCACCCACACTGTTTCCCATTCTCTTCTCTTCCATGCTGATAGTGCCTTTCAAGACTGTGACCGGCGGCATCTACATTCAGTTTCGACAGATGGCAAATCTTTTCAACTTGTGGCGACTCCACGCCGGTCCAGGGTGTTTGAGGCACTGTTGAGATAATTCCTTTTCGCTGATGACTGCGCACTTGCTGCACACACCCATGAGGACATGCAGTTCATTATGGACAGGTTCTCAACCACCTGCAAAGTGCTTTGGACTCACCTCGGCCTCAGCAACGACCGAGTCCATGTACCAACCAGCTAGCTCACAGAACGCCAGTGCCTCCACCCCCCCCTCCCCCCCACCTGCAATCAAGATCAATGACACAGAGATCAAGTCAGTCGACACGTTTTGCTACCTGGGCAGCACCCTATGCAGCATCGGAGCCCTTGATGCAGAAGTGACGCTGCGCATCGCCAAAGCCAGGCTCCGCCTTTGGCAGACTCAACAACAGGCTGTGAAACAACAAAGGCATCAGGCTCAGCACCAAGATGAAAACCTACAGGGCTGTTGTGCAGACCACCTTATTGTACTGCTGTGAAACATGGACAACGTATCGCCGTCACATTCAACAACTTGAGCAGTTTCACCAGAGATGCCTACGAAAGATCCTCGGCGTTAAGTGGCAAGCCAGGGTCTTCCAACCTCCAGGTCCTAGAGAGGAGCGGCCTGCCCAGCATCGAAAGCCTGCTGATCCAGTGCCAGCCTACGCCTGGACGGGACACGTTGTCCGCATGACAGACAACAGGATCCCGAAGATGCTTTTGTATGGCCAGCTGAAGGAAGGCCACCGTGAACCTAGGAAGAAGACCCTGCAAGCGCTTCAAGGACAACCTTGAAGACAAACCTCAAAGCCTGTGACATAGACATCGCTCTGGGAAACTGATGCCTTTGACCCGCTCTCGCTGTAGGATTGCTGTGCTCTAGGTGGCATAAAGACGTTTGAAAACAGAGAACGCTGGCCATTAAGGAGAATCGTGAGCGAAGGAAGCAGGGCTCAAACTTCTGGAAACGTTTTGCCTTGCAACACCGTGGGAAGTGCTGCGCATCCAGAATCGGCCTCTTCTCCATATGAGGACACACACCCGACAGATAAAGCCTGCCTGCCTACTCCATTAAAACATACATATATACATTCTGCGGGCTTCCCTATCCAGACGAGACTATCCAGTTACGACTGAGTGGTCGTAAGATCACATGTTTCTTGATAGTACCTGGTTTGAGATGAACGAAGTTAATGTATTTCTCAACAGTGTATGGACACCATAACGTTGTCCTGAGTGCATATGTATGCGTGTCGAAATCTGATTTGAATGACACATGAAACGAATGATGAGCGCCCAGTGGCAGCCGTCAGTCGGCTCTACCCGGTAGGCAGGCCTGTTGTGCAAATGACCCCCGTGTTTGTAAAGCGCTTAGAGTTTGGTCTTCGACGAGGGTAGGCGCTATATAGTATCCATATCAATCAATCAATCAAAAAAACAAAACAAAACAAACTAAAAACAAAGAAAACACATTCGTTGGGGTGGATGCATAGATTTGTATACTCCCTTATGGACAAACATGAATGGTAATATATCCATTGTATCAGTTAATTGTCAAGGTCTGAATAGTTAACACAAAAGACGTGATATTTTCCCATTACTTGAGACAATAAAAAAGTACTCTATTTTTTTTGACAGGATACTCATTTTGAAGAAAAGATGGAGAAATATGTTTCAGCAGAAATGGGGATATATACTTGTATTTTTCAGTACACATCGAATGAAGAGGGGTCGCAATAATTGTTTAACAATATTTCGCATTTAAAGTGAAAACGGACACAGCATGATGTTTAGGGGAATTTCATTATTATTCTACTTGTTGAGATCAATAAAAATAACTTCCTCTTTGTAAGGTATAAGGACCATATAAGATGAAACCTGCTTTTTATGTGAATTTAAAAACAAAAAAATAAGTGAAATAATGTCGAGAATGTTATAAATAGCTGGGGGATTTATTTAGTTATTAACCAACAATCGATTACAAATAATAAATATGTAAATATTCTAAAGCAAAATGTAGTGTTTGGAAAACATGATAGAAAATTTCGATCTGAAATGAAATCTGGCGTGAATCAAACAGGGGATGCCCTCGTTACACTTTAGAAGAATAATCCTTTCCCAAAGGCTAGATTAGATTTCTATTGAATCAGACACTGTAGTCTCCTTGATAGATGATGAGGAGACCTAGAAATAGGGTACCGCACAGGATATTCAGCCTTTTCGTGAACTTAAAATTCGCGAGAATGTAAACGCAATACGGTTTTGGAAATTAAAATACATCATTCCAAAGGATAAAGCATTATGGATGAAAATTAAAAAAAATTTTCGGGGGGGGGGGGAAATAAAAGAATGTAAAAAAGAAAATGCTATTTAATATGTATTTCTGATGACACCGGATGTGAACTGTGTTTCTCTGTCTGCTGACCTTTTTTTTTTTTTTTATACTTCTTTTAATGAAAATTACGATTCGGAACATTTTTATGGCTTCAATGGAAAAAGAAAAAAAATGATAACAGAAGGAAAACAGTTAGAAGGAGTTCTGTAACTTAGATAAATATCAAATCAAAAATAAAGAAGATATTAGAGTTCTAGAACTTAAAACAAAAACAATTACAGTCTCCGAGAGAAGGCGGTGGTAGGGATATAATTAAGGTTAGAGGCTTAGATGGATAGATCAGGGAGAGAAAAGTTAGTAAATATTATAGGTACTTTAGAAAAAAGTATTCTGTACGACAACAAAAGCAAAATTATTGTCAATAGGACAATGTTCTAACAAATCCAAAGGATACTTAAATGAAGTACTTAATTTGTTTTTATTGATCTTTATAAGTGAATGTTGGGTTGGAACATAGTGAAATTAAATATTTGGTGAATTATATTACATGTTGGAATGGTCAGAAGCAGTGATTCAGAGGGATTTCGACGGTTATATGGCACATTTTCGGTATGGACTGGACATCCTACAAGATTCCGAATTTTTAGGGATTTGGTTTATAATGATTAAAAAAGAATGTGTAAATTAAATATTCAGAGAGCTTAGCAGAAATAAGATTTTGTGTAAAGATATGGTAACACGCAGATACGCTCTATAGGCAGAGTAGCAATTCTGAAAATCTGTTATTCTTTCCAAAAAGATCATTGTGGTTGCTTTTGCAAACACCAGAAATTTTATCTAAAATACCAATGTAAATATTTGTATACGTTTGTTTTGGCACAATTAAAACCAGATAAACTTAGCCTAAAACACAGTCATAAAAGGTAATAAGAAAAAAAACCAATGGTGCATCGGTTCTTTAGAAGTTAAATTGTTAGGCTATTTTAAAAAAAAAAAAAGGGGGGGGCCCTTTTATCCTGGGATTGTAAAGCTGGAACAATCAAATCACAAGTGGAAGCACTTGTGTTGTGTAATTCTACCAATGGCAGCTAATGATAATTGGTGCAGTGTTTATCTTAAATTTTTTGCAAAATTAACCAGTTTCTGGACAAATGTGTATGTGTTATAAGATTTTCTCTTTTATAAATGTGAACCAAAAAAATCAGGGAATGCTGCCGGACCATTGTGATAAAATAATCGTGAAAATTGGTAAAAAGTTTTAATATCCAGATGTCAAGTAATTTGATGTGTTTGTTTGCCACGTTTTCAAGCAGATGGATGGTAAAGTTCTTTCACATGTACGTTCACAGAAAAAATGCGAATTTGCACATTGATTTCCTTACTTATGTGCGATAAATCAACAATAAACGAATTAGTTAAAAAGCATTTATTCATGTGGATAGCAAGACACTCAAATAATCGCTTGCTTCAAAAAACACTTGTTTTCTGATTTAAAGTAAGTCAATTATGATGGTGGCATTATAATGATAGGAAACCAAAATGTTGTTGAGAAATGGACTAAAAGCTTTGATGCATCTATAACGGAAAATCTTGATTTATGCATGCACAAAGATAGTTGAAGTTAAAGCTGAAATGGTTTAGCGAACATAATCACGTGATATGTAACCAAATTGTTTAAAAGAAAATATGGTTTGTTACGGGATACTAACAAATGTAGATTTGTCGAGAAAAAGTAGAATTGTATGCTTTTTGGAACATGTCATTAAGTACAAAATGTTTTGGAAGCTTTAACGGACTTTATAAAAGAGAGATGTGTAACCAAGGACATTAATTTAAAGAATCACTGGAGCTATATGGAATGAAGTGAACAATAAAAATGATGTGTATTGTGTATTATAATAATGTTTGCAAAAGTATTATTAATATTTATGATAAAATGCTGACGCTTTCACAATACAGTTTTTTTACAAATTAAAATCAATATAGAATTGAAGAATATAATGCATATATTAACTATAACATACCATTTTTCTGCAGATGGTGCATTACAATTATTGATCACAAATGATTAGTAACCTGTTTATGATTAACTAAAATTACCCCCATATTATTTTCTTTATTATTGATATAAAGAAGAAATGCTTGGGTGTTCACTTGTGAGAACGGGTTCTAAGATACTTGACCCGTTTGTATTCCTAGACCCGCTTGTTGTAAGATCTTAGAATGGAATGATAATACTCCATGATGATAACCAACCAGTTTCTAATCCAGAGCTTTGGCTGTATCTCTAAATTTTATGAGTGTTTGTTGTTGTTTGTTGTTGTTGTTTTTTTTTTTGTTTTTTTGTTATGTTTTTTTGTTCTTTATTTGTTTTTTTTCTCATTATAAAATGTCCTTTAAGATTGCTGTTGTTGTGTAAAAATGTCACCTATCAAAATGGGACTTAATAATGTTAAAAACTCAAATAAAAAACACTGGTGAGATCCCCGCCTGGGGACCACCAATGAGACGTGGAGGAATCTGGCAAAGAAATATTTTTCAGTGCGCTTCCTGGCAATGACACTGCGCAAAGGTAAGGGAGCAGAGGAAAAAAAAAAACAAAAAAAAAAAACCAAACAACAGACAAAAAAAAAAAAAAAACAATAAAAAAAAAAAAAAAAAAAAAAAAAAAAAAAACAAAAATAAAAAAAAAAAAAAAAACGGAAAAAAACACAAAAAACAAAAAAAAAAAAAAAAAAAAAAAAAAAAAAAAAAAAAAAAAAAAAAAAAATAAAAAAAAAACACGAGGAAAAAAAGAAACAAAACAACAAAACAACAAACAAAAATAAAACAAAAAAAATCAAAAAAACAAAAAAAAAAAAAAAAAAAAAAACAAAAAAAAAAAAAAAAAAGAAAAAAAAAAAAAAAAAAAAAAAACAAAAAAAAAACAAAAAAACAAGGGAAAAAAAAAAAAAAATAGGGGGAAAAAAAAAAAAAAAAAAAAAAAAAAAAAAAAAAAAGGAGGAGGAGAAGAAGAAGAAGACGACGAATGAAGAAGAGAGAAGAAGAAGAAGGAAGAAGATGTAGAAGAAGACAGAAGAAGAAGAAGAAGTAGACGACGAAGAGAAAGACGAAGAAGAGAAGAAGAGAAGAAGAAGGAGGAGGAGGAGGAGGAGGAGGAGGAGGAGGAGGAGAGTGGGCAAAGAAATGAACTGTTGTAAGCATTCTTTCAGGATTCTGATCAAGGGTTCGTTTTTTTGTGGTTCAGTTTTGAGCATTGGTAAAATGATTGTTGTATTAATAATGTAGTCTAGTTATTTTGTCAAATACATGTTGTTGGTTTGTCTGTTTTGTTTGTTTTGTTGTCTTGATGGGAAAGCACACAAACACACAAAAACACACACACACACAAACACACACACACACACACAAAAAAAAAAGGAAAAAAAAGAAGGAGGGTTTAAATGCCTTTCGAAAAAATGCAAACAAATACAGTTTTATGCCAAAAAGAAGTTAATGTATCACACACTTGTCCATTTTCCAAGAACGAAACATGGGGTTTCTTTCAAAGACTCGCTGACCAGTTTCCACCAGTCATGTATTTGTTTTAGTGACATTTTGAATGATATTTATTACTTCGACAAATAACTGAATGTCTAATTCAAAGTCCACGTTGTTATTACCATTGCCCGATCATTTTTTTGTATCATTAGACGATTTACATTGCTATAAATATGTTTTAAGTTATGATTTATTCCCAGTCGCATCCAATCTGTCATTACTTGTCATTTTCATTTTTCTGTCTCTTTTTTCTGTCGCTCTCCCTGTCCAATCATCCTCTAACCTCCCCACCGTCCCCCAACACGCAAACACCACACAGACACCGCAAACACACACCACACAACACACACACACACACACACACCCCACACCCCACGCACGCAATGAACAATTTTGATAAAAACGAAGGATATCGCGTTTTCAGTCTGTTCATGTTTATGTTCTCTATCCAACCATTCTCACATTTTATCTATGTTTGTCTTTTGCTTCAAATTAAAAAAAAAGAAAAGAAAAAAAATAAACAAACGTGGTGTACCATGTTTCCGTGAGCCGTGACACAATGCTCCCAAATGCCCGTTACATTATTTCAATTTTTGTTTGTACATAAGAGCTGTCGTTATGATTATTGTTTCAGTGTTGTTTGTGCATGAAAGACTGCTGTTTTTGTCACATGAACTTTCCTGTCTGGTGTTGCAAACATGGAAAAAAAAGAGAGGCAAAGGCTTCAAGACTCACTTGTGATAAATTAAAAGTCCCCTAGCAATTAATTACTGATTAATTTCCTTCTTTACTATCTGCACCAAAACGTTTGCAAAATAAATAAAAATTCCATGCTTAGCAAAAAAGGGTTCCTGTTTGAACAAAAAAATGATAATAATGATTCCCTTGTTGTTGTGGGGAAAATAAAGGTCAAAGTGCCAATTTTAGATAATACAAAAAATATAAATATAACAGTAAATGCAGTTTGCATATAATTAGGCTTCTTTTTTTATTTTTTTGTGCCCATCCAGGGGGTGCAAAAATTGTTTTAAACAAGATGACTGGAAAAAACTAATTTTTCCTATTTTTATGCCAAATTTGGTGTCACTGACAAAGTATTGAGAGAAAAGGGTCAATGTTAAAGTTTATCACGGACACACAGAACCGACAGGACACACACACACCACCACACACACACACAACCAACACAAAACCACACACAACCACACAACCGAAACCGGGTTAAAACTAGACTCACTTTGTTTACACAAGTGAGTCAAAAACAATCCAATAAACAAACCCCTACACCACTTTTTACCCCTTGCCTTTGACCCTTGCTAAAAGGAGATCGACAGGACATAAATTTTTTTAAGAACAATCTTACGTTTCGTGACACTCGTAGTGGAAGAAGTCCAATTTATGACGTTACAGAAAATCCTGACCATTAGGCTTAGTCTATTTAGATGGCAGGTCCTTCACGGGAGGGACGAATTACAGTCAGTTGCAGTCAAAATTTTGGGCGGGGTTATAATAAGCAACAAAGAACTGCCTTCAGGATAAAGGGGAAAACCCAAAAGAGGATAAGAGGGAAAAAATGATGTTCGTTTACATTGTTTGTGAGATGTTTTTTTTTCTGTGAAAAATAAAAGAGAAGAGAGATCACTTTTGTAAGCTGCAACGGGAAAATAATGTTTTGTTCTTGTTCACAGACTTCAAGCTTTTTTTTTCCTGTGTGTGTTGTGTTGTGTGTGGTGTTTGTGTGTGTTGTGTTTTCTCTTTCTCTTCCCTTTCCCCTCCCTCTCTCTCTCTAACACACACAGACACACGCGCATCTACGCACGGCAACTCACACACACCACACACAAACACACCACACACACAAAACGCCCCACACATTCTCTCTCTTTCTCTCTTTTTTCTCTCCACACACAAAACGCAACACACACTAAAAAACACACACACCCTCTCTCTCCCCTCTTTTTCTCTCTTTACGCGCGCGGCGCGCGCGCGCACACCACAAACACACAAACAACACACACACTAATAATCTCTTTCTCTCTTTCCACACAACACACAAAACACGCACACGCCACAGGTGCAAGGGGGACAACTCAGCCCGGGTTTCACTTGCGCAGTGTCATTTTTCTCCCTTAAAAGGAAAAAAACCAAAACTTTCCCCACGTGCAAATTTTGGGGACAACCAAGTTCTGGATTAAAAAAAAAAAGAAAAAAATGTGGAGTTTGCGGGTGTGTATGTGGGGTAGGGGGAGGGGGGGGGAGTGTTTGTGCGTGTATGTATGCTTGTTTATGCGCGCGCACGTGTGTGTGTGTGTGTGTTTTGTGTGTGTGTGTGTGGTTTGTGTGTTGTGTGTGTGGTGTGTGTGGGTGTGTGGTGTGTGTGCATGTATGTTTCTTCGGTGTGTGCGTTTGTGGGGCTGGCGGGTGTGGTGTGTGGGGTTTGTGCGTGTGTGTGTGTGGTGTGTGTGTGTGTTTGTGGTGTGTGTGTGTGTGTGTGGTGGTGTGTGTGTGTGGGGTGTGTGTGGTGTGGGTGTGAGAGAGAGACAGAGAGGACAAAATAAAAGAGAAAAAGAGATTGGAACAAGGACAGACAGAGACAGAGATCTTTGCCTCTCACTTCTTCCGCCAGTCTGTTCCACCCCCCAACCCACCCTTAGATACTCCTCCCCCCCCCACCCCCCCCCCCCGCACCCACCCACCCCCGGCCCCCTCGCCCCCCTCCCCTATCCTATTTGCCCGTCCCATGAATATGCAAAAAAGGAGACAAACTCACCTCAGCCACCAAGTGAATTCTAGGATCACTGGTGGCTCTGGATGATCAGTCCCCTGTGACTGACGTCCCTTGTTTGGGTTTACCAGTGTTCTTTTTGTGTGTGTGTGTGTGTGTGTGTGTGTGTGTGTGTGTGTGTGTGTGTGGTGTGTGTAAGTGTATGCAAAATGTATGTATTTATGTATTATATGTGCCTGTCGGGGGCTGGATTGGGTGGGGGGTGTGTGTTGTGGTGTGTGGTGTGTGTTTGTGTTGTTACCTTCTTTTTTTT